>NW_015549558.1:474715-497919 GCF_001515605.1 Sinocyclocheilus anshuiensis | reverse complement strand
ATTTTCTATTTTAATATATTTTAAAATGTAATTTATTCCTGTGATGTCAAAGCTGAATTTTCATCAGCCATTACCTCCAGTCTTCAGTGTCACATGATCCTTCAGAAATCATTCTAATATGTTGATTTGTTTCTTGAGAAGCATTTATTATTATTATCAATGTTGAAAACAGTTGTGCTGCTTAATTTGTTTGAGGAAACCTTTATTTGTTTGCAGGATTCTTTGACCGAACATTCAAAAACAGCATTTATTTAAAATATAAATATTTTTTTGCATTATAAATGTCTTTACTTTCAGTTCTGTTTAATGTATTAAAATATTTAATACATTAACTGAAAAAAAATTAATTTAATGCTGAATAAAATATTAATACTGAATAAAACTATTTATTTATTTAAAAAAAAAAAACACACATTAATCAAATTTAAATGAGACTAGTCTTTTGAATCTGTTTGTGTGAGACTTAAATTAAAACAGCCACACATTTTCTTCTCATAGTGACGTGACGTGTAGCCAAGTATATTCGGAATTTGTGCTCTGGATTTATCCCATCCAAATGCACATACACAGCAGTGAGTAGAGAACACACACACACCGTGAACACACCCGGAGCAGTGGGCAGCCATTTTTGCTGCGATGGCCGGGGAGCAGTTGGGCCTTGCTCAAGGGCACCTCAGTCGTGGTATTGAAGGTGGAATAATTATCCACACTGTTCTACCTTTCTTATCCAATATTGTTTTCTTAAATGCTTTTGCACTTTCACTCATATTTGATTTCATATTTCCTTAATCCCAGTATGCATGTATGGTAAATTGCAGTTAAAGTATTAGAGTAAAGTATTGCAGTATAGTAAAAGCAAGCATTTGCACAAAACTAACTCTTGGCCCTTCCATTTCACTTATATACTGTATGTCTGCATTCTTCTCCATTTAGCCCTTGAAAAGCCCTTCCTCCTGCCTACCGCCCCCATCCATGCCTCAGTCATACACTGTATATCCAAACAAGAGGGATTTAAAAGATAATTGTTCCCATATCTCTTTCGTATTTTTTTTCTGTGTTACCACAAATGTTTTGTGTCTAGAGACAAAGGATGAGTAAACAATCTCAGATTTACCTTTCAGATATCTGCTAAATAAATTTGCTTAGATGAGTTTTAGCAGCTGGTCAGAATAATCCATACAGCATCTTAATGAGGCAGATATAAAGAGATCGGAGGGGTTTCTGAATGTTTTATGTGGAGATTGCAGTGTTCAAAATTGAAAGACAATGATTCAAAGCTGTCTTTAATAAATTCATAAACAATTTTATTATTTATGTTTTCTCATTTCCTTCTGTTCCAAACTTCAAAACTAACCTCAAAACTCTGTTGAGTACACGTGTAAATTTCTTGCTGTTTCAGCTAAAAAACACGACGATTTAATATGATGTTTTAAGAGTGTTCTAAAAATAAATCCCCAAAACAGAAGCTAAGATGGAGAATTTAATTTGAGATGATATGGGAGACATCCTAATGACTTCATTTGATTTAGACGCCACCATTCCTTTACTCTTGCAGAAGAGCTACAGAAATAGCCAACAAAATGAAATTAATTTGACCTAATTTTATTAAAATGATTTACTGTTTGTTTACCAATTTAGGCCAGTGAGGGATCAGTGTTAGGATGTTTTGGTTTTGCCTCTCATGTCTGTCCTTCTCGTTGTAGGTCATGAGGATGGCCTCTTGGGAAGAGAATTTGGGTCAGCCCAATCACTCTATGCTGGAGATGGAGGGGCCACCAGATGTGTCCAGCTCCCTCTTCAATCTCAGCAGCAGTTATGGGGGCATGGAGGCTTTCCTCTGGCTGTTTCCATCAAAGAACATCACATGGACCACAACGTGGCCCACAATCCAGCCAGTTGTCCCTCCACGGGTACGGGACCAAGCCTTGGCCCAGGCGGAGATCGGGGTGCTGGGGTTGGTGCTTGCCCTCACTGCTCTGGGTAATGGATTCGTGCTGTGGGTGCTGCTGCGTAGGAAGAAACATCACGCTCCCATGCACCTCTTCATGGTCAATCTATGTGTAGCTGACCTGGTAGTGGCCTTATTTCAGGTAACAGCCTCTTGAGACTATTAAAAATTATTAGTGCTTTGAAATGAGCTTATACGGTTAAGTAATCATTGACCTGAATGGAAAAATATAGTGAGACTACATTTATTCAAATGCAGCTGAAGTATCAGGTGTGGGAGTAATGTTGTGTCAGCAGGGAAGTTCTAGATATCATTAGAGCTGCATGATTAATTGAAATAAAAACTGAGATCGTGATAGGGCTTTGTGCAATTATCAAATCTCAATAACTTTATAATAAATAAATAAATGTGCTGCATGTTTAAGAGTAAAGTGCACCACTGTTTTCTTTTACATGATTTAACGTTTGAAAAAATGAAAAAGTTCAGATAGCCATAAATATTAATATTATAATTGTACAGTAAAATAAAAGTATTAGTAGTTGTTGTAGTAGTAGTAATTAATAGTAATAATTTTTGTTTATTAATATGTTTATTTAGTAATGACTATAATAACATCGATATATAATCACAACAATTTTGATCAAATTGTACAGCCCTACAAACAAGCACAGCAAATATGGAACTTTAACAAAAAATTTAAATCGCAATTGCAATTTTTTTTGTCAAATTGTGCCGAGGGAGGTGGAGGGTTGTGATCTCATTGGCTGTAGAATCAGCAAAGGCCAATCAGCTTGTGCCATACATTAAATGACGTGACTGCATGTAAAATAACCTATCAGCCTGCGCCATCGAGAGTTTTGTGCCTGAATTAGATATATGTCTTTATTTTGTCCCAGGTGCTGCCACAGTTGGTGTGGGACATCACAGAGCACTTCCAGGGGCCTGACGCTCTGTGTCGCTCCGTTAAGTATTTGCAGATCGTCGGGATGTTTGCATCCTCCTATATGATCGTTGCCATGACTGTGGATCGGCACTATGCCATCTGCTGCCCCCTTCAAGCGTATCGCGGAGGTGCACCCTCCCGCTGGAACACCCCCATTATGGTTGCGTGGGGCCTGGCCCTAGTGCTTAGTTTGCCACAGGTGAGGAGTAAGCAATCTCAAATCGTTCCTGACTGATTTATTTAATTGCATCACAACTATTTTTTCAAGCTCATGACTGTCTCCTCGCTTGCACGCAGGTGTTTATCTTCTCGCGGTCAGAGGTGTCCCCTGGGGTGTTCGAATGCTGGGGCCACTTTGCTGAGCCGTGGGGTCTTAAAGCATACGTCACCTGGATGACTGTGGCTGTATTCGTATTGCCAGCCTTAATCATCACTGTCTGTCAGGTATCTCCAGCTTTTTTTCTCAATCTCTCACTCTCTACACATCTTTTTAATATTAAATATATGGTTTTGACATATCTTGTCTAACAATGTTTTATAGCATAAGAACATGGTGTATATTATGCAAATGTCAAAGACTTGGCATGTTTAATAGGAATTAGATGTACCGCAGTATTGGGGGAAATTCAGAATTTAATAATTGGCTCCTTTTCAATTCATGAGTTGGACATGACTTTGAATGACAGGAAGAGGAATGTACTTAATTGTAATTCAAAGAAATTCACTATAACATCACAGAGGAATTTCTGTAGTCCAGAACAAGTTTGCTAATAATTTTGATGTCTTTTGGCTTTCTTTTTACTTATTTTGCAATGCCAAGGTCACTGATTTGATTCCCAGAATGCATGAACTAATAAAATATATACCTTGAATGAAACGCAAGACAATTTGCATACATTGCCTGCCTGCCAAATGCATAAATGTAAATGATGTATACAAAACATATCCCATACGAATGTATTTAATATAAATTAGTTTGTTTCTTCTTCTTCTTCTTTTTTTTTTTGTTATCAGTAATGCACATTAGGGTGTTTTGTGATGCATTTACTGTTATTTAGTTCATGTTTATTGCATTATTTTAGTGTCATGTGACCCTGTGCACAATCTAAGAACACGATTTCCTCAACAGATTAGGCATATTTATCTGAATTAAGTTTAATTAAGGTTAATACTGTCAAAACAAAGATTTAAATTTTCCCATACAGCACCATAAAATGTCCACCACACGTTACTGCACTTAGCAAAAATAATGTATTCTTAGTTCAATTCTAAATGGCACATGACTCTGAACCATGATAGGAATATTTTTACATTGATGAATCTCTTTCATCCCAGGTTCGCATCTTCAGAGAAATCCATGACAACATCTACCTGAAGTCTGAGCGGGTGGTGACGGCAGAATTTAAGAGGAACTCTGTCAGCTTCCACTTTGCTCAGCGGGAGGTGGGCAGTGGACGAGGCAGAGAGAGAAACAGACAGAGCAGACACAGTCACCATGCTGACAGCAGTCTCAGTCAAGCTCACTGCAGCCCCTCACATCATGCAGGAGAGGAAGCGTGCTCCTCAAGCCTATATGATGACTATTCTCATACTGTAACCTGTAAGAGCTCTATCTGTGAGCCCTGCTTTGGGCCCCGCCCCTCTTCAGACAGCTCCTCCCCCTCTATCCAAACTCATCTGCAAAACACCCCCAATCATCTCTCAGGCCCCTCCCATTCTCAGTCATTATCAGCCAATAGCGTGTGTGCACTGGCTGGACACCCAAATAGCTCTGGAGCTTCTGAACTGTGGCCAGATGCTTTTCCCCTTCCGACCGATTATTCGCACCCACCGCCTCTCCCAGGTGTGACTAAGGCCATGTCTAAGACGGTGAGGATGACTCTTGTCATTGTGCTGGTCTACACCATCTGCTGGTCTCCTTTCTTTATTGTTCAGTTATGGGCAGCCTGGGACCCCAACCCACCAAAACAAGGTCAGACATTAAGCAAACTTAATGAATATACATGTCCTGTACAGTCACACAATAAGGCTTCTTGGATGCTAAAAACACTATGATGTATTTTTAAATGGGTTCATATCATAATAGGCAATGTTCTGAAATAGGAAGTTGTTGTACAATAAGGCAGCACATTTCATCAAGCCATAGAAACAAAATAACGAAGAAGAGATTGTCCACTTGTCAAAAATTAATGGGAGAAGTCGCAAAGCTCAATATAGTGGCCATAGGTATGGAAGTCCTGCTGTTCAGTTAAAAGAAGCAATCAATTTTTTGATACAGACTACAGACTTTTATGTGCATGTGCACTAGCTAAGCCAGAGATTTTTTTCAGGGTAATTTTAACTAAAAAAAGCAAAATTTAGTATACCATTGTCAAGACTGTTTTTCTGAAAAATTAAAAAAAAAACTTTTATTCAGCAAGGATGCATTAAATTGATCAAAAGTGACAGTAGAAACATTTATAAAGATTTGTATTTCAAATAAAGGTCATTTCTAATCATCAAAAATACTGAAAATGTATATCAATGTTTCCAGAAAAAATATGAAGCAGCAACAGCTTTCAACATTGATAATAATAAATGTTTCCTGAGCAACCAATCAGCATATTAGAATGATTTCTGAAGGATCATGTGACACTGAAGACTGGAGTAATGATGCTGAAAATTCAGCTTTGCCATCAGCAGGGTGGTGTTCATAACAAAACAAGCAACACGTTCTCCAGGAATATCTCAAAAACAGTGATGCCTGTTCTTGGAAATCTACCTTCCAGCAGAGTTTTGTTCCAAGTACAACCAAAAACACATGAATCAGTTCACCAGGATATCTTCAAGGTTGCTTGGAAATTGTAGGCAGGTGTGTTAGAGCTTGACTGGAACTGAAGTCTATGGGAGGGGAGATTTCCAGGAGCAGAAATAATCAATCATGTTTTCAACGTGTTCCCTTTTTTATTATTTCTCTCTTTATTTAACTGTCCCCTGCTTTCTTTCCCCTTAACACATAAACAGACAGACACCTGCTCACTCACCTGAGTGTTGGGTAATCTCATTGGTATTTATACCTCTGTATTAGACTGGCCTTTCTGCACAGTTTGACCAGCCACCTGGCAACCAAATCACTATGAAAATCAGCACAAACTTACTTCTATAGATGCATTTTAGTCTTTTATTTAAGAAGTGAGCCCTATATTGAAGTCAGCCTTAAACTGTGTTCCATATGGCTTATAGTTTGCATCTCACTGAATTGTTTTTCATTATACATTACTGTACAAAAATGTCAGTAAAGACATACGTAATGTTATAAAAGATTTCTATTTCAAATAGAAATTGTAAACTTGTTTCTTGAGCAGCACATCATATTATAATAATTTCTGAAGGATCGTGTGACACTGAAGACTGGAATAATGATGCTGAAAATTCAGCTACAACTACAGAAATAAATTACATTTTAAAATAAATTCAAATAAAAAAAACAGTTAATTATTAATAGTTTAATTTATTTATGGTGGATTTCCTGGCAAACATTTACCTTGTTTAACTATGTTATCTGCCCTAGTTACAGCAGTTATTGTCACAACTGTAAAATCATAATATATGAATATGGAAACTTCTTCAGACAGTGCAAGAATTCATTTATTTAATAATTTATTTTATTCTTCAGGCTTTTTCTGTCACTATTATTATTTGCACTGATTGTGTTACAGGCTTTAATACTAATACTTTTCTAAGGAATCTTAAGACTTTCACCTGATAGATGATAAAACAAGGGAAAATCTCATAGACCTGCACATATTATTCACACAAAGATATTTCAATACAGTAAGAGCTGTCAATGCAGTAATAAATGCAAATGTTATTTCCTGGCTTTGAGTTTGCCTTTATCTCTCATGCAGGAGCTGCTTTCACTATCCTGATGCTTCTAGCCAGTCTAAACTCCTGCACTAACCCATGGATCTACACAGCCTTCTCCAACAGTGTGTCCCGTGAGCTGCTCGCACTGCTGCGCTGCCACACCGGATCCCCACGCAGAGGTTCACTACCGGACGACTCAACCACAACTCACATGTCATCCAACACCAAGGACTCCACATACTGACCTCTGGCCTGACTCGACTACACGGCAAACACACCACAGACGTGATGGGCTAGACCCTGTCCCAAATGCCACTCCTTGCCCACATGTTGATGACATAATAGCGCATAAACTGGCTCGTAAACTGCTTTTTAGAATTTGAAATGACAAATGGGATGCCCTATATGGTCTTGTGAA
The DNA here is from genome assembly GCF_001515605.1 of Sinocyclocheilus anshuiensis. NCBI lineage: Eukaryota > Metazoa > Chordata > Actinopteri > Cypriniformes > Cyprinidae > Sinocyclocheilus > Sinocyclocheilus anshuiensis. The sequence goes on along the minus strand of NW_015549558.1, from coordinate 490,764 downwards.
CTTCACAGACAAGTGCCAACTGCACAAGTGTGCAAAAAGTGTGCCATTTGGTACAGGGCTAGGAAATGTCCTGGCTACTTTAGATTCAGGTACATGGCGGTCACACAATCTGAAAAGCAGATCTGTCATCTACACTGTTACATCAGTTACAAAGACAAAATCACATTGCCATGTCCAGTGCATTTTACAGATAGCTGTCCATTCAGTTACATGAAAGCAGACTGGAGTGATGAATGAAGAGGAAGAGGAGGCGGATGGGTTAGGAAGCAAAGGATCGGATGTCCTCCATTCTTCTCGATCTCTCTTTATGTCTCATCCAAGTGTTTTCATAGATTAGGGTTGCAGGATTATATCAGACTTTACAGTACAAAGTAAGAGTGCAAAATGCGATAGTGGGAAGAGAAAAAAGGCATGTGAACAATGCATACAGAATGGACAAAAGGTTATCTAGCTGTACTCCGGACAGCTTCAGAAGACCAGCGGCAAGATGCTGCAAAAGAGAGTGTCCGAAATTTAGAGGAACATATCCACCACCAGCAAGAATGTTACTATGACAATATCAGCCTGATTGTGGGAATCAAACACAGTAGCAGCTTAGTAACACAGTGACTTTCTGAATCATATTTAAACTATATATCAAATGTAAAGTGTTCAGAAGACACTGTGAGTTGAATTGGTCTACAGTATTAGCTATTAATAGATTAGAAGTGCTGGCAGTGGAAGGTGTTACATTGGGCAGAAATCTATATTTGACCGCCGATGGACACAAAAGCTGAGCAGAATGAAATTTCATTTTCTGTGTTGGTAATTTTAGTAGTTTAATGTACCAAAGCAAAGAAATAACACATTGTTTAGAAGCTGTTGACTGTGTATTGCATTTCAGTACAATCATTACTATGTACATTTCCTCAGTCCTGGAAAATCCTTGTAAAAATCATGGAGAAAAAAAATAGCTTCTTTTTGTATGCTTAAGGTGAGAAATAAATTTTTTTTTAACAGAAGAAATGGTAATGGCAAATGAACAGGAATATACAGGTCAATTTCCAATCTAAATATTGTAGGTAGCAAAATCTCTATGTTGTGTATACAGTAGTCAACATTTGAAGTGGATCAAAAAAGTTAATCAAAGTTGTCCTAAGACAAGAACGCATTTTGGTTTTAGGTTTTAGGACAACTTTGGTGAAAGGTTTTGATCCATTTCAAACGTTGACTAGTGTATATGTACACACTAATCACACCGATTTCAGTCTCACTCATTAACTTGTCACTCTTTTAGCTCTACCTCTGGTATTTGCTTGATTTTTGTGTTACAATTTTATATTATTTTTTTCTCATCTGGAATCAGGGGACCATTTACATGCTTCAGAGTAACGTATTTGTACAGAAAATATTATAAACATTATAAATATAATAAAGATGTGTTGAAGGATTAAGAAAAAAATTATTACATTACAACTTAAGCGCCTTATTATTAAAAAAGTATTATATACATATATGTATGCGTATCTTTGTAACGCACAGATTCTTGAGGTACTCGGTCACTGCAAGAATTCAGTAGTGTCTAGTTCAATCTCACACTTTTGCTTGCTAATCCCACCACTGCGAATTATTATTATAAACATGCATTTTAAACATAAATTCAGTCTGGAAGTCCAAAACTCGCTTACTCTTAGTCTACACAGCTTGAGAAGAAATAAACTCCCATTTTAGGGACATTTTTTGAAGTTTTGAAATATATTGACCTATCACGTTTCACATTTCAAAAGGACTGAAATTCGAAAAATGCATTAATATTTTCCCCATTTAACAGAAAGGAATTCACAACAAATCATGTAATTTCCATGAACAAGCAGTTTTGATTAGGACAAATATACTGTTTCTCAATATGATATTTATTGTCTAACAGAATAGCAATGACTGTGGTTAACTGTAAATTACTAACCATTAGATATTAGTAAGAATAGTGATATTGGAAACATTGAGAAAACTAACTGCTAGTGAACTTTTTGTTATACTTAATGCGTAATGACGTATAATCATAAAATCATTTAACATATTTAATTGACAAGATGTCCAGTACCTAAAATATGATCAACGTTGTAATAAATTCTTTTTTTTTTTTTATATATATAAATTTACTTTGTTGTTGTTCTTTATTTTGGTCCTTCTTAATTTCTTCATAAGGCAAACTTTTGTTAATAGGACAAGCCATAAACTGCTGGAAACTTCACTTCAAGAAAACCATTTTTTAAGCAATAACAGTTCTAGGCAGTATGTGCTCTAGAGTCTCATCCAGTGTGTTTACATTACTTTTCATCAGATAATTTAGAGTTTATATTTATCTCACCAGAAGCTTTGCCTACATGAAGAGGAATTAAAGTTTTGACCAGTTGTAAAGGGACAGAGTTTTTGATGCACTGGCTGATATGGAAAATGATTGGAAAATTAAAATGTTTTATTTTCCAAAGGTACTATTCATGTCTTTATATGCTTAAAACCTAAATACACATATATATATATATATATATATATATATATATATATATAAATAAATACTGGATGATTAACTTCAGATAAGTATGGACATAAGAAGTATGGAAATACGTTGCAAACATTATATGACATAGTTCCACTGTTCATTAAAGATTAATTACTTTTATGAGAATTGACTACTGATAGTAACACTTACCCTGTCTCTTGCGTCAGCCTCTACTGTTCCTCATCCTGGATATTTTGTGGCATGCGAATGTTGTTGGAAGGGCTTATGAAACAATACAACTCAAAACCGGCATGCATTAGATATGGATTTCCAGTGCAGAGAGGACAGAAGAAACTGTCTGCTTGTGGATTTGCTTTCAGTTTACTCTGCCTCTGCTGAATGGCGTGCTTTATCTCACGGGAGATGACCCCGTGTCTGGGGTCAAAAGAGGTGGCCGCATGTACCTGTCTCTTTCCTTTATGCAAAGAAACCTCCCATTATCTTTAAATCAAACCAAAAACATGACAGTCTTTTTTTTTCATCTCTGCATCTCAAACAAGAAAACCACACTGCAGCTGGACTGTATAAGGAGATGCTTCTGTGTTTTAAGGGAAAATGTAAGTTTAATTCCATTTGACATTGCTGGCATAAGAGTACTAGAAGATGTGTATACTGTGGTTCCTCTCTTAATCTAAAATCTCAGTTTGAGTGCTACTGCAGGACCCTCTACAAAGATGAAGTGATCATCACCATCAGAGGACACTTAGAAAGAAAAGATTGACTGTAATGCACACCACATTCTTACATGTGTGTTAAACCCTGTTAACTGGTTATTCAAGCCTGTGGTGTCAACTCTTAAAGAGCCACATGGGATACTAAGAGTGAACAGAGTGAAATGGATGACTGGATATGTCCGGAATGGAATACTAGCTTGCTACTTACTGAATACTGTGTAGAGGTGCATACAGTGTAATAATTATATAACACAAAAATGTTCAAAAGTTTGGGGTTGGTAAGATTTTAAAATGTTTTTTTAAAAGAAGTCTCTTATGCTCATCAAAAGCTGCATTGTTTTTTACATTCACTGCTGTGTGTGTGCGCACTTTGGATGGGTTAAATGCAGAGCACTAATTCCAAGTATGGGTCACCATACTTGGCCACATGTCACTTCACTCACTTCACTGACTATATATTCTCATATTGCGCTGATACACATACTTGAGCATTGGAATAGTTGTCTTATTCTGAGGGAGAGATGATAAAGGGAAAATGAACTTTTCTACTCTTTATGGATACATAAATCTGTCTAGATATTTGGAGACATCGAGAGAAGGTTTTCTGAGCTGGAGTGCATGAGGTGACAAACACAAATGTATTCTCCAGTACTAAACTTTTCTCTGCGTGAACCTACAGAAAATGCAATTTAATATATTATGCAAGTTAACTTTCCAAAAAGAAAAGTAAAAAATCTTTCATATTATCTCAGATTTTATACGAATTCATAAAAGCTTCAGCCTACATCTGTTCATTGGCAGAAGATGAAAAAAAATCTGTTTCTGATCATGCACATTTATAACCTCTGTTCATTCGTTTTTTTTTTTCTTTTCAGTTTTCCCTTTGCTCAAAAAACAATTGCCATACACTCAAAAAATGCATTGTTTATCAAATACTCAATTTAGCTGTCATTTATTGCATCTGAGGTTTAAAAAAAAGTAAACTGAAGCAGCATGATGCTGAGACAAGCCAACACATAAAGAGAACAAAGCAAAGAATCTGTTGGCCGCTTCCATCTTACAATGTTGCACTCTGCTGACACATGTTGGTGAACCATGTGCACCACATCTAGACTCTCAACGACAGAGACCACGAAACAACCTTCAAGAAAGCTTCAAAGAGTCAGTTTAGAGAAATTACAGCTTTATTGAGTTGCAATGTTTAATGGATGAAAACGGCAATGACAAAACCAGTGGCAAGTGAATGAACAGGCAGATCAGCCTATCCCTTCCTATCTAACATCAACCTCACCCGTCCCATGAGCTGGGGTTAAAGAGAGAGGTGTCATAAAGAGGACTGTGGACACTGCTGTACTGTCCCAGCCATTCAGCTGGCACAACAGGCATTCTGGGCTCACCCGCTGGACCAGAGAAAGCTGCTCAACCCTTTCTCAGATACAAGGGGGAGAACCAGACGACCTTATCTTCTGCTCAAAGTCGCAGACTGAATGAGAGAAGAAATAAGAGCTTGTCTTGCACATCATCCATTTGTCTCAACACAATCATTCAGAATTAACTGCTGCCCCTAAACCCATGACACATGTTGTCCATATTCTAATGAATCAAGAACCAGTCTAACCTAATCTAACCAGCAGAAGGTCACTCTAGTCAGGAAACTGAACCACAAGAGAGAACATTAACCTCATTTTACCAGGCATATGTCAATGTTACAAGGATGTCCTATTAAGACTATTAAGTGGACCGTACAAGATCAACAACATGAAAAACACTTGAAATTGGGATAATTGCATTTAAATCTTTGACGCCAAATAAATATTGACTGTATCATTAAATATCTTGATTAAACCAACAATTAAGATTATTCAGGCCCCAGGATGCATTGGTGTGACAGTGTCTCCAGCTTTGACACATTAGTCAGATGGCTTAAAAGAAAACACTTTTGATTGTCATTTTAGGATCATTGCTGTTCAAAGCGTTTGATTGATCAGGAACTCATTGGAATGTTTTCTTAGTAAGCCTGGCTTTATTTTAGTGTGAGGTCTCAAAGCCGCCACCTCATAAAGCAGAAAGAATTGAGCTCCGGATAAGGTTTAAACTGGGAAAATGTCCCCAAAAATGTTTTCTAGAGAAAGGAATCGTTCACCCAATAATGTCAATTTTATTTCATTATTTACTCAACCTCATGTTATTTTAAACCCGTATGTTGTTATTTTTTCAGAGGAACATGAAATGAGAATTTTGAGCACTTTTCCATATAACCATAATTACCCACTCACTCAGTGATCTGCTACTCGAGTTTTGTTTGCGGACAGCAAAATGTGACTTTGTTACTCAGTATTTTATTTTTTATTCCAACACAAATATCTATACATTCAACATTTCCTTAAGAAGCATAAATATGATTTTTTTTTTGTTTTCTGGAGAAAAAAAAAGTGAGTTTAAACTTAAAACAAGAAAATATCTGTGGTAAGAAAAATCATAGTAAGAAAAATACTTTTTTTCTTTTCAAAAGAAAAAAATTGTCAATAGGGTATGAATAAACTTGATTTCCCCTTGAATTAAGCATGAACTCAACTAATTGCGATACATTTTTTAGAAACAAGATGTCATTTTGCTTCTCATGTAAAGGTTTCTTGATTTAAGAACATTTAGATGTGTGTGCTTGGAAAAAAAAAAATGGAGTAGACAAACCACTTTTTGCAGGGTCTGGCTTCAAAAGGACCACTTTTGTGACATGTTTGATAGACATGGTCACTATGATCGGTCGTATAGAAAACTGTAGCCTGTGTTCCACGAAAATGTAAAAAATCAACATATAGCAGCATAAAGGTTTTTAGCAACATGAGGGTAACTAACTTGGCTTTTTCATGTTTGGGTGTACTATCTTTTATACCAACAGCTGGTAAACATTGAAAAACAGCTCAATCTGGAAAAAAGGGAAACAAAGTGGAGGTGTGTGTGTTTGAAAGAATGAATTGGAGAACGAGAGATGAAAATATGTTTGCTTGTTGTCCATTCCATCTCCCTCCAGGTAAATGAAAACATTTTTGGTCTGTTGCTCTCAACCCTTTGGTTGAACAGGGGGAGGAAATGGACAGCAGAAGTTACCACACATACTCTGTCCTTCACACAAACACCATGTCTGTTATGGCCACACACATTCAAATCTTTCAAGTCCACTGAGTACATACTAAGGGACAGGGATAAAGAATGATGATCACTGAGAGACCCTCCGTGGCGCTGTGGAGTTGTTATGTCAGCTGCACCTCAGGAGGACTGGCATTATTGTTGCTCCCCTCCTGTGCGCTGACCACAGAGCCACGGTACGGGACCTCGATGATCCGAGGTTTGTCAATGATGCGGGCGCAACGATTGCCCTTCTCCACAATGCCAATGATCCAAGCCTGTTGCCCATCGCCTGCCCCTCCGTCCTGCCCCATTGCTCCCGACAAATCCACACGACTGGATTTCATCTCAGCACAAAACCGGGCTGCCTGTTCCCGCGGCAAGCAGATCAACAGACCACCTGAGAGAGAGAGGCAGGACAAAGAGTTTTATCTACCTGAGAGCTTGTAGAAATCTCTACTGCCCAGGAATGTCCATTTTCAGGAATTGTTATAAATGATTAATCATTAATGTTAATACCGCAAAACCTGTGGAAGACCTTGAATATAATGTGTATTTATTTTTATTCAAATTTAACCAAACAAATGTGAGTAGTGATATTGTTAGTCCACTGTATTTGAATATAATTAGGCTGTGCAGTGTACATTTTTTTCTTTAATTTATGGTTAATTTATTACTATTAATAATGACACATGAAAAAATAAAGATACAAATCTTTCTCTATTAAAACTTCATTTTGAACATTTCTTTTCACTTTGCCTTCAAGATTGTCCGTTGGGATGATGCAGGGAGACCGACGAAGGAGCAGCGCTTTTTGTTAAAATATTTGAAGTGAAAGCAATCTTTATTTATGAAGAAATGATCCAAAACTGATTATGTTAAGGTGCTTCAGGTTTCAGTGTAATTTCAAAGTTATAACAATTATTGGTTCACTTTAAAACAATTGTGCCTGTGCAATAAGCTGTGACTCTCACCTGATGTTTCAGAAGAGGTGCCCTGCAAAAGCCCAAACAGGTTGCCACCAGCTTTGCTGATTGCGGCCATTTTGGAGATAATCGGAAGGTTGTGAATGACAAAGGCAACATTATTTTTCTGCTGCTGGGCGAGATTCCGTGCATGACCTATGATCCCAAAGCCTGTGACATCCGTGGCAGCGTGTGCATTAAATTTGTGCATTAAGGCAGCAGCTGGAGAGAGAGAGAGAATAAAAACATTTGCAAACAATATAAAAACTCTTGTATTTGGCTAAAAATCACTTAAAATGCTTAATTTACCTTATACTCAACCGTTCAAAAGTCTGCATTTTTTGTTTTGGAAAACTCTCATGCTCACAAAGGCTGCATTTATTGATAAAAAAAATAGTGCAGAAACAGTAATATTATGAATTATTAAAATTTAAAATAATCTTACTGAACCCAAACTTTTGAACAGTGGTGAATATACCTAAAGGGGTCTTTCTTTTTCTCACCATTTGTGTGTGCACTGAATATTGGTGCTACAGTTAAAATGAATCCACGCTAAGATGCTTATGCTTATGCAATGACATACCAGTGCGATTGAGTGTGGCCATATTGAGCATAGCCTCTTGATAAGCTTGCTCCACCTCCTCCCTGGATATCACCAACTTTATCTTGTTCCATTTCTCAGGCTAAATAAATTAAGCATAGAGGTAAAAAAGATAAAGAAAGAAATGAGATGAGATGAGATTACAGAGATGTGATACAATCATGCTAAGTTGTTATCTCTTCATAACTTCTACACAAAAAGGGGAAAAGAGAAGCAAAAGCAATCATTTCAAAGCTGTCAGTCATATTTGAGGCTAATACACAGCTGTACTCACTATATCCAGCCATTGATGGGCATTCACTGCTACTTGAGTTCCCAGAGGTTTAGTCAGAACTAACACATCTCCAGGTATAGCACTATCAGGCCTGCACGCAAACACAAACAGATGAGAGCATTTACAAAATTAAAACTGTGAAGTGTCACACAATGAATATTTAGTTATAATTCTAGTAAATATCTATTAAGTGAAAAACTGGATCATTCAGAACCAAGTGTACAGACCTTTATATTAACGAGAGAGCAGACAGAGACACTCACATGATGAAATCATTGGGCTGGCACACCACAGAGGCCACGCCCCCAACGATGATCCAGGGATTGATGACTGTTTGTCCCCCGGTTACCGAAGTCCCAGCCTCCTCTGCCGCATCACGGAAGCCCTTCATCATTAAAGGCATCACCTGATCTCTCTCCTGAGAGAACAACAGCACAGTACAAAGAAAATTAACCATTTCACACTCAGCATCTTGAATTTGCAAAAACCGATATAGTAAATATCCAAATGAAACATTACAATTTTTTTTTTAATTATACGACTGAGAAAATGAAAGCAGAGCGATCCCAGCTAACCTTCTCATTCATCTTCTGACTGATGCTGAGAAGCATTAACATGTTGTCACACTCTGTGATGCCCATGGCGTACAGATCACTCAGAACATTTGCACAGGCAATTCGTCCCTATAAACAAAAGAATGTGAGTCCCAAACTTATTTGCAAGTTCCATGCTAACATTTCCAAAATATTGATAGAGATCACTCACCATCATGTAAGGATCCTCCACTAAAGGATAGAAGAAATCTGTGGTTTGGACCAGGGAAAGACCTCCATGCCTCAGAGGGATCACACAAGAGTCCATTCCAATACCTTAATCCAAGAAAGAACAGAGACCCTCTGTAATTTCATGCACAATGTGCATGTATTTTTAAAGAAGCTTTGAATAATCATATAATATATGCACTTAAATCTTCATAAAACCACTCAGTTGGCAATGGTAAGAAGCATTTTTGTAAGATTATTTTTTATCCATTTTGCAGGGGAAAGCATTAACTTACAGCCTGGGTCCATAGTTCACATCTCTTTCAAATGATTGCATTATACTTCCTAGTAGTTTTTAATTAACAGGATAAGCCAAAGGTTAAACAAACAGTTTAGTAACACAGATGTTATGTAATTTTTGAGATTGAGACTTTTGAATAATATAAAAATAACAGTACTTTGCAGTTCTGTTATACATAAATAGATGACAACATGTAGCATGCTAAATAACGTCTATAATAATAATAATAATAATAATAATAAATTAATATAGTCATATAGTCATATAGTAAGGTTAATCAGGGTATATTAAAGGACTGATACAAGAAAACAAAACGGCTGGTTTCTATTTTGCCAACTTTACGGCAAAACCGGCTGGTTAACCATCAACTATCTGTTGTCAGACCTGTCTACATGCACAGATAACATGAGCGCTTTCGTTATTTCAGTTTGACATTTGGCAATGATAGGAAGTCTGACTCATTTCCACGATTCGGTTCTTTTGAACAGTTCGTTTCCATGAACCGGTTCACAAAACCGATTCCGTTATTTTTTTAAGATCTTACTGCTTATTAATGTTTTTTCTATTAACCAATGTGTTTGTTGTAATTGTTTTACTAAATTCACCTTTTTTGGGAAATTCTATCATATAATCAAGTCCAAGACATATTTCCAGTATGTTTTATTCATACAAATGTTGCTTTTGGCTATTTAGGTAATCTAATTTTCGCCCTATCAGTCAAATGCTTGGTTCACTCCAAATGCACCTACTATCAGTAAAAGCAAACTCACAATTTCTGAGTTCAGTTGGTGATTTTTGAAGCGGTTCAACAGATTGAACAATGGAAAAGATCCGACTCAAAAGAACGACAGGTTCACGAATCAGCGCTGGCTATTTGACAGCGATGGTGTGACGCCGCACATACTTTACCTAGTCGAGGACCCTGAGCAACTGAAACAAGTTGCCCGAATTCAGCGGTCTCATCTCCAACACCCGTCCCCGAACCGCCGTCCTCTCCGGGCGGACGGTCAGGCTCTAGTCCCTGCAGGAGTTTGAGCAGAGTCTCCTGCGGGACTTTACACCCTCATCCTTTCATAACGGAAAAGGCCGTGAGTCGGAAGCCGCGGTCTAGGCCGTGCTCCTCCGGGTTCAGCGCCTGGTATCCAGCCGGGTAAAAGGCTCCATACCCTCCCGCTCCGCCAGAGTCCACTGACGGAGGATCGGAAACTGACATGGCTACAGTGAATTTGATTTATTCCTCGGTCAGATGGTGAAACACGGGAAATGGGACAGAAGGGCGAGTCGTTTCACAGGATAAATGGCTGACGGGCAGAGAGCGTGTTTTATCTACAGGACACGCTTGGTCATAGAAACTAATATGGACGCGGCGCGCTTGCGGACTAAACCATCTCACCTTGCAGAGGGGAGTTTAGAGTCACCTTATGACACTACTTAAGACAATTCATCGCTGACAGACAGATTACTGCCAGAATACACTCACACCGACATATAAAGTTTAGAAAAAGTTAATCTTGCACAAACATTAACTACCTCTAGGATGTTTTGAATTTGACTGGTCACACTGAAACCCCCTCAAAAATAAACATCGCATAGTCTGCTATCGTGAGCTCCGCCTATTGTGGTTCTGCAATAAAGGTGCATCAGACGGCTGTATTCATTAGTGATGGGAAGTCCGGTTCTTTTCCGCGAACCGGCGTTCATTATCCGGCTTGCTGCACAGATGCTGCTCTGCTCGTGTTCATCTCTTCACAGCAGTTCAGTCAGTGTACTGTTTGAGTAAATTAATTACTCCGGGATATTGGTTTATTTCGAATCAGAGGGAGTGTCAGCCACGTTTAAAAAGTGAATAACTTAAGTAATTTGTGGATTAATGCTTACACTTTTCAACGATTCAGTCCGATTTGGTGAACTGGTTCAACCGGTTCACTAAGAAGAACCGGTTAAACCGAACGATTCGGTCGCGAACCGGACATCACTAGTATTCATGCAAATATACTGACAATCACATATATACTCGAAGCAAATTATGTCCTTGTTACATTTGCTTCCTCAAAAACATATAAATTACTGCAAATAATGACAATACATGTATTTGCGAACAATATATTGTGTATATATATATATATGTATGTGTGTGTGATATCTGATGTCAGAATGTTAATGGGGTGGGGTGGTTAATTAAACAAGTTTTCATCAAAAAAAACGAGTCAGGAAAACTCAGAGAAAAGTTGTTTATTCCCATAGTCAATGAATTTCATCGATATTTGGGACATTTCACAATACAGAACTGGACTATGATTTTAAGTCACAGATAATCACCTCAGTCTTTGTCTTTCTGAGGTTTAATATTAATAGCACAAATTAAAACTTTTATTTCTTAAATTTGAGTTTGTAAAAAAAAAAAAAAATTCACATACCAACTTTGGCTGTTATAATTAATGTCCGTACTGATATTTTCACTCAAGCTCTACAACAAACCAGTCTCATGTTTTAGCCAAGGTGTCCATGGCACTAAAATCTGCATATTAAATGTCAGAATAGGGAATGCCTCAAAACCAGTTTGAACAGTGTGGTGGAAAAATCTCAAGCCTGGATTGCACTTTTGGTGCTGTAGGCCAGGTAGTAGACCACAATGCCAATCAGAGCAGCCAAGACCTCCGTGGACACCCAGGGACCAATCCATGCACCCTGCAATTCATAAATACACTGATAAATAAACAGAGACAAAATCATAGAGAGGAAACAAGTAGTAGCAACACAATCCTGTGTGGACGTATATTTTTGTTAATATCAGTTTATAGGTTTTTCTTAGCCCTAATCATTACAAAGATAAGGTGATTGTTGACAATGAAGATTAGTATGCATATCTACCCTGTGATCCACATTGACCGAGAACAAAGTCTTGATGGCATCAACATCTTCATTGTTTCTCTGAGCCTGAAAGCATTAACATTTTCATCAGCACCATTGAATATAGAGTTCTCATCAACAGTGGTGGAGCTAGAGGGGTGTTCTGGGTGGCACTAGACACCTTTGACATCTGATTGGCCACCCCAAAATTTAATACACTACTCTTTCATTTTCTTTGTCTAATCGTACTGAAAGAAGCATTTATTTTAGCCTCGAACTCAAGGACACAACACGTCTGGTGTGCCACATCGTGCTTCATCTCGTCCGGTGTACCTAGCTTCTGCTAACTCTCACGCCACACATTCATTTTCTTATGGAGTGAAAAACATCACAGCAAAGAGGACACAGATGCGCTGACAGACAAGACAGAGCAGGTTACTTTTGATAATAGGGGAAAAAAAATCTCAGCATTCAAATTCTGTTAGTTTTATTAAGAATTTCATACGATAAATTCAGTTTTGGAGCTCTAGTGGCGTGACGGTTCACGTCCGCTCCTGCTATGCCTCAGTTCAAGGGAAGCAGGAGTGCATTCTAATTAGCATGAAATAAACATGAATGAACATCCCAGGGCATGTTGAAAGATACACTACAACTTACTGAATGTATAGTGTCTCATGTAATCACTCAATGTTACAGTGTTTCAACCACAGAAAGACAGCAGCTTGAAAATATTATCACATAACCTCAAACTCCATTCAGTGTCCATAAACTAAAGAAAAATGTACTACAGAGAGGAGAATTTTGCAAATATTACATTTATTTTTTTTACTCATATAATTACTCTATTATAATTGATAAAAAGGCATAGATATAACGTTTCTATAAAAATTGTCTAATATTAATTGAATATGAATAATATCAATTATTACTTTTAACCTTAACAAGAGGGTCCCCTGTATAGTTTAATTTAGAAAAATTGAGAAAAAAATAACATACTTGATCGCAAGCTTGTTAATTATTCCTGAATAATTCTCACTCCAGGCTGAACTCAAAAGTTGGCAGCCCTGTTTGAAGTGAGTTGAAGTTTTAGGTTTCCTGAACAACATTTACAAAATTCTGTATAAGTTAATGTTCGATCTTTTGCTCCAACTGCTGGTTAATCAGATGATAGAAATAAGTTCCAATAGACTAACATTTGAAGTTATGGTAGGAATGTATAGCTAATGTGGGGTAATGTGAAGTAATCAGCAATCGTAGGATTTATTCATGCTTTTTTATGCCAGGTTGGAGTTATACACTGACTTACTGTCATGGTCTATTGACCCCCTTGAATTAGCCCTGGCCACTCCATGTGTAAAACTCTAGCTCCGCCATTGCTCATCAAGTATTTTAAATGGATAATTCACCCAAAAATTAAAGCTGTCATTATTTGCTCACCCACAAGTCATTCCAAACATGTACTCATTTCTTTCTTATGCAGAACACACACACACAAAAATATATATTTTTAAGAATACTGGTTACCAAACTATATTGGTGCTCATTGGACATCCTTCACAATATCTTCTTTTATGCTCCACAGAAGCAAGTCATATAGGTTTGGAATGACATGTGGGTGAGCAAATGATGATGACAGAACTTTAATTTATGGAGGAATTATCCCAATCATTCCTTATTTTTACCAACCTTTCTTAGAGTACTGTAAGACTCCTCATCAAAGAATTTGACCTGATATGTGCCTGAGCTGGCCTGCTTATGAGGAACACTCCATGAAACCTGGACAAAAAATAAATAAATGAAGCAGTTGCTTACATATAGAGAGGAAACTTACAAGTATGGCTTTCTAAGAAGACCTTAAATCCTCTGTAACTGTACCTGGTATTTGCCAACATCTTGGCCTCTGGTCACAGGAAACTGCTTGCCATTGACATCTGCATACAGGGCAACACTCTGAAAACAAAAAAACAAGTCTGGTCAGCCACCATTTCTGTACCAATGAAACGTGCATATATGAAACAGGTAAAGAGCCGTTAGTCCACTCACCTGAGCTCCGTTTGCGCACGCCAGACTTAACTCGACGATGAACACGGTCTCGTCGGAGATGAGCGCGTCTGTCGTCGTGTATGAAGACGGAGAAATGACTGGGTCTGTGCAAGTCTCAGCTGAGGAGAGAAAACACCGGTCACACTACAATCCTTACGAATAACATTTTCATGTTACAGCTCAAGTTTGGTCGCTGAAGTAATTAAAGTGATATATAAAAGGTGTGTACGTTAATAGATAACTGTGATAAAACAGAACCAATTCAACGTTAGCTTGAGACATCTCGATGTTAGCCTGTCTGACGATCGGCGAAGAGATCGAAAGCCGTGAATGAATGGTACTGCATATCGAACTTTAATTGAAAGAAAATGGCAAATTACCCGCACAAAAGCTCAGACAAAGAGCCAAAATAGCTGTTACAGCTCGCATCATATTGATCCCTGGGCAGCTGAATTCACCTCAACTCCACTCAAACCTGAGCAAAAAGACCCAATGAAACAGACACGTCTCCTCAGCGGAAGAATGACGAGCATGAGAGCGAGAGCGGCCTCTGGTGAAAGCCGCCGGTACTGCAGCTCTGTCGTCCAAAACGGGGTGAGAGCTCTAAAATAGGGCGTGGCTTCCTCCCACTGACAGACAGGCACATGACACGCATGCGCAATTTATTCCCCTAATCCAGTTCAGTGCAAACTCCGCCCCACAGCTGATTCTAAATATTTTATTGGTCATGTCAATCAGTGTTGATTTCCTACTCTATGCTACAAAAAATGCTAACCCCTAAACCTACCCCACACCTGACCTTAACCTTAACCAGTGAAACTGACTGCTCACACAGATGTTCACACTCCAGTCCGAAAACCACTGGCCACGAGCTTTGGGCTCTGCTCTCACGGAGCATATTTATTTATATAGCATATTTTATTTTAGATCAACTAGAAACAATCTTTAATTTATAAAGTTTTATTTTGAAATGTAAGTCAATAACAATTGGCTGAAACCAGAGCCAATGGTGAAAGTATTTGCGTGAGGAGACCCCACCCCATTTTGGAGGTTCTGCCCACTTTTGGAGTTCACGCCCCATTTTGGAGATCTCCAGTCTGGAAGCAGGGGGCCTGGAGCCACTAGGGGGCCTTAGCAAGTTTCCAAGAGATTTTAAGTGATTCATAATAATATATAATTATTAATATAATATATGTTAATATTATTATTACAGCTAAATAATCACACTCAAAATGCTAAAAAAAAAAACATACAAATATTATTTACTATTAATATTTTTTCCTATTAAACCAAATAAAAAGTGTTGGAAAGTGAGGGGCCTTGAAGTAAAAAAGAATGAAGGAGGCCCCACCCCATTTTGGAGGTTCTGCCCACTTTTGGAGTTCACGCCCCATTTTGGAGATCTCCAGTCTGGAAGCAGGGGGCCTGGAGCCACTAGGGGGCCTTAGCAAGTTTCCAAGAGATTTTAAGTGATTCATAATAATATATAATTATTAATATAATATATGTTAATATTATTATTACAGCTAAATAATCACACTCAAAATGCTAAAAAAAAAAACATACAAATATTATTTACTATTAATATTTTTTCCTATTAAACCAAATAAAAAGTGTTGGAAAGTGAGGGGCCTTGAAGTAAAAAAGAATGAAGAACCACTGGTCTAGATAATATTTGAAAAGTTGGGGAGACACTTCAAAAGTAGTTGTAATGTCCGGGAAGAATATAGATATTTTAAAATGCATTTTAATTGCTATTGATTGCCACATCTGTGTAATGATTTTCCACATACCATCATTAATACTTTTAACCAACTGGACAAGGTGATTTTTTATTAAATGTAAGTATTATGTATTGTTGTATCATTGCAATGTAACAAATATTTGATATTTACATATTGAAAAATATTTAAAA
>NW_015549558.1:447571-474654 GCF_001515605.1 Sinocyclocheilus anshuiensis | reverse complement strand
TTAAAACTCAGACTTTTGTGAAATGTTCTGCTTGTGCAAATTAACACAAAGTAAATTTCACTTGGTTTGCCATTTTGAACTATTGCAGTGATAGGATTTTATTTGCAAATATTAGTATGCAATTAAATAGGATTTCATTTGATCAATTAATCAGCGAATCATAATTCAACTGGAATTTTTAATTGACAGTGCTAATAATATTATAATAAAAATTGAAATTTGGTCTAAATAAAAAAATGAATAAAATGGATATTTTGAGATTTGCTAAAGATTACAGTTAATATTTTAAGTTATTTAAAAAAAACTATCTTGTGTAGTTAAATATCCAAAATTGACCAAAAGCAATGAAAATAAAACATCTCTATTAGTTATAATAATATAACAATTATTATTTTTATAAAATCTTGAATAGTGCCTTATTCAGCTAATCCTGCAACTCTTCCTTCTTTTGGCAGAGTGTCTCATAAATGTACACGATTTGAAAGTACACAAAGTCTTCTGCAGCACACACAGTATGTGCTTGCCAAAAGAAAAAAAAGTATTCATATTCATACCTTTTATTTCATTAAATCTTTCTATAACAGTCTGTACAAAGGTGTTTTTTTTTTTTTTTTTCCATATTCACTTTGGCAGATAAAACACAATATTAATACAGGCGGGCATGAATCCTCAAGAGTGCGTACATCCAGAGAAACAAATACCACAGGAATAAAGGAAACATTGTCACTGTCAGATGTGTGCAGACAAAGCAGACACAAACATTCACACGTGCAGTACATTACACTATGCTGTCACAGAAAGGCAGTACAGATGAGCTTTTTTTGTAAAGAGATACACACACTAGTGTACAGAAACATGGTGTCTGCTCTATAGCCACATGATAAAAACATCTGCTAAACATCTGCAATCTGTCTACTTCAAGTCAATCTGCAGCAGGATTAAATGTTCAAAGTACTTAGATACGTCTTGTGTTCTTGTCTCTGTCATGTTTTCGATTTTCTCTTCTGGTATTTAGTTTTTTTATTTTGTTGTTATAGTTCACTCAGGTGTCAAGAGAACACCTGAACATCTCTCACTGGATACAGTCCATGACATGAATCTGCAGTGTGTCCATGTCTGGTGCCTTGTACATACATTTGGGACAGCGGTAATCAGGTAGCTCGTCTTGATCATCATCTCTTCTGCGTGCAGATGGAGGTTGGGCTGGGTTGAACATGGCTGCTCCTGCGAAAGGTGCTTCAAAAGCAGAAATTGATGCAAAACATGTTCAGGTGAAGATTAATATAATGGACTATAAGACAAAATTCTTGCATTTGCCATGTAGTCAGTGAAACTAACAACAATTATATTAAAAACGAAGGAAAGTGTGTGCGTGCGTGTGTATTAGTTCATGCAGACTCTGAATGAGGTGTTTTACCGGCTGGAGGAGGCGGGTGTGGACGAGGCCTGTAGTCCTCCAAGTGTCGTTGTTGCATCTCCTCAATGCGAGCACTGAGCAAACAACATTCACATGTAATTCTTGGACATTTGGAGGTTTTTATAAATGAAGATTCATATCTGTGATTAATTTCAATTGAATTTGATCAATTAATTGGCATATCATCTAATTATTTCAACTAAAATTTTCCGTTGACATTTCTAATATGAATATGATAATAATAAAAAAAATTAGATACTTTTTGGTTTAAATAAAAAAATATATATTTTTAAATCCATTATTTTAAATGCTGTTTAAATGCTAATCTGCTAAAGATAATAGTTATCTAATTATCCTGATTCAAATCGTCAGCTCATTAGTAGAGACTTTAAGAGCTATGAGAAAATACGATGTGTGCAAGATCCGCGGCAGCGATGTGTGTCAGATCAGCAACCCAGCTGCTGTGATGTCTGTTAATCAAGGAACAAAAGAAAATGAAGAATTCAATAACTTTTGTAGCTTTAAGGACTCATCATTATTTAATTTAGAACTTAATGTTTGATAACTTTATTCAATCTGTATATTTCCTACTTGCTGAAGGGCACGGGTAGCTAAATATGACATTTAGTATAATGGGTTTATGTGAAGATCGTTTTAAGTTCACTTAAATTTGTTGTTGTTATTTTTTAAAGTAATTGATAGCTCTCAATTATACTGTAATGTTGAATGGCTACAGTCAATGGTTAAATATTAGGAAAAATAAAACAATTTCATAGAGACATCAGTAGTATTGGTATCAGTGATACTCGCCTTTAGTCATAAAAAAATATGCCATTAAATATTAAAAATATACTGTCTTTAGCAAGTTGTTTCTACATTAACTTGAAGTTTGAATGTGAAATTATTGCAATATAAAAGTATACTTAAAAACTTTAATGTTAGGTGGGATTAATCATGATTAATTTCAGAAAAAATACGTCATAAATTAGCTACAATTTTTTAATCGATTGACAGTACTAATTCAGATTCAAATGTAAAATAACATTTCAGTCTTCACTGTATAAATTAAATACAGATGAATCTTTGTTAAATCTACTAAGTGATTAAGTAAAGAGTGGGGGGGGGTTCTCTTTTTATTTTGTTGTTTGATTAACATTAATGATAGACAGCAGCAGGTAAATTAGGCTCCTGTCACTTTAAGACCAAATGTAAGGATCCAATATAATGTTACACATCCGATTTTCCTTCTCAACTGTTTATGGTCACCTACGCCATAACCGACTGTGTTTACAAGGATAATTTTGTGTGTGTCTGTTCAAGCACAAGACGACATGAGAGAATTTGGTGCTTGAATTTCAAACTGAGTTCTCTTTTGCACCTTCTTGCACTTGAATGTTTTAAAATCGTTTGAATGTTTGGCAAGACATAAACATAAACTTTCGCTTTTTCACTTTGCAATTAATCCACGAGTCACATGCTGAACCGTGGGGTCTGTTCCATACAGATCATGGAACAACTATGATCTGTAACACCCCTATTAGTTAATCCTTAAAAACAATAATAATTTAATAAGTAACATTATATGATAGGACAGGTCATCTAAATGTAAAAATAAAGGAAATTAGCAATTGAACATACAATATGATGGATACCAATAAATAAATAAATAAAAACACTAATAACATTCAATAACATATATGATATAGTAGTCACTCTGTCCATCTCTTTTCGTACCGTGAAGTTCCTTCTTGCTTGAGTCTGTCTATCTCGACTAATGCCTTACTCAGCCCCTCCTGCAACTCTTCCTTCTTTTGATTGAGTTTCTCTCTGGCTTCCCTCTCAGCCAGGAAGTCCATCTTATAGATCTCTGCCTGCAAAAATAAAATGTGTGATTGTGTTTGTGTTATTATATGCAGCATGTATGTAAAACGAGTATTTATAACAGGCTAAGGCAGAGTAAGTAATTATTTGAATGCAGAGCTCTGTAACATGACTGTGCAGGTCTTATTTTTACCTGAGCGTTCAGCACCGGTATAGTCTCTAATGTAGCTCTCAGCTGCTCCGTTTCCTCCTTGAGTTTATCGATGAGATCCTGTTTCAGGGCCAGAGCTTTCTCAGCCTCTGCTAACCTGTTAGCTAGAGTGTCTGCCTCTCCACTCTGAAATGGAAATTACCACATGTACGCTTTCCGTTAACAAATTTTCAGTGCGAACCATGCACTGACCTATTTTCAAAAGTGCTTACCACAACCCTCAAACAGTCACAGTTTTCTAGTTTTGTAGCATTTAAATTAAGACTTGGGTCTATAACTAATAAGGGTGTCCACCATAAAGAAAAGGAAAAAATCTTCTAAAATCTAGTTTTAAAAAATCTAGTTTAAAACATTTTATATCTAAAAAAAAAAATTCAAGGAGAATTAAAAAAAAAAGTATTTATTAGAAATATCATGGATTATTAATAAATGTTTATTTAGGCTTATTGACTTTCACACACAATTCCAAGTGTCCGCATGGGTTTTACTGATATAAATTTACTATTTTATGTTTTTTTTTGTATGTTGGTTGCACCATATCAGTGTTACTGTTAACTAAAACTAAAACTATTACAAATTGCTTTCGATAACTGAAAAAGCTAAAATAAAATATAAATATTGATGAAAAACTTATATGAAAATTTAAAAAATGTTGCCGTCAACTAACTGAAATTAAATAAGTTCAAGTACTATAATTAATAAAACTGAAATAAAAAAGCTAAATATTAAAAAAACAAAAACATTTTTTTATTAAAACTATGATAGCAAAATTACAAAAATATACTATACTCGTAGTAAACAGATAATACAAAAATAATACATCATCACATGACTTTGCTTTAGCGTTACCTTATCAAATATTAATAAACAACTGTGCTAATTTTATTTTTGCTTGAAGAACTATAGAGTCTTATTTTTCTTTAATATGATATTTGGACAGTTGTGTGATTATCATTGATCCACACATGGAAATGCTGAAAATTCTGTTTTAATAACCAAAAAAAAATAAAAAATACAAACAGCAGATACCTACCCTCTGATTGGCTTGCTTTTCACTTTTAAGTTTTTTATCGTAATCCTGAAACAGACATGTGTATGCATGCTGGAGTTGGGCCAGCTTCCTCCTAGATGAGGAAGAGCAAGAGGAATTGTGGGTTACTGATACAACAATGAGAAAAAAGGAAGCTGCGTTTGTTACAGGGCTCTCCAACCAGCTAAACTCACCTCTCCTCCACTATGACTAGCCTCTCGTTCTTCAGTGCAGTTTCTAGGTTCTGTGTCTGCAGTAAAAGATTGTCCACTGTCACACTGTGCTGCTTCTTCTGTTGCTCCATATCTCTCTCTAAAATCTGCAGGCGTTCGGTCTTCTTGCACAACCTGAGGGATCAAACAGGTCTCGTACACATAGCTGCTGATTCTCATTCACAAACACATACACAAGGACTAAGAGGTTCACTCACTTATCCTCTAAAATTTGTCTCTCTGCTTCACTTTTCTCCAGCCAGTTTTGTCGTTCATTCAACTCACCGAGTAGGGACGTGACCTGAGCTCTCAGAGCTTCACTATCCTTTGTCAGCTACAAACACAAAGATGATGATTACTCATCCCAGACTGCTGCGAATACTGCCACAGCTCAGCATAGAAAGAAGTGGCATTTGCCTACTGAATCATAGGTTTATGTACCTGAATAAAGTCCTTCTCTTTCTGTTTGAGTAGAGCCTCAGTTCTGTCCCTCTGCACAGAGTTCTTCTGAAGGCAGTCCAGCTTCTCCTGGAGCTCCCTGTACCTACATCACAGCAAAGACAGAAACAGAATTAACCGTCCACCTTACTGCAGTTCACCACCAAATGCACTACCAGTTTGGACACCAATTGATTCCTTATTATAAGTATTTTCTACATTTCAGTAAGGTCATCAAAATAAAAAATAAAAAATGGAAGTGCGGGGAATATGTAATGACCAAAATGTTAAACAAATCAAACTCTCTTATATTTTATCTTCTTTAAAATACTTGCCTAGATGCAAATTCTGGCCATTTTCTTACATTTGAGAAACAGACAACAAGCTCTTTATGTGTGCTAGGCACTTGTTTGCTATATTTACTATATTCATTATAACTCCAGTAAAAAAATATATATATGCCAATAAATAAATAACAAAATAAATACTTATTATTCATTACAAATTCCTTATTTCTAAATTATATGAATACAAAAATAATTATACACTACTGTTCAAAAGTTTGGGATTGGTAAGATTTTTTTAATGTTTTCAAAGAGGTCTCTTATGGTCAACAAGGCTGCATTTATTTGATCAAAAACACAGTAAAAACAGCAATATTGTGAAATTTTAAATACTCTTCTCGATTTGAATATAGTTTTAAATATATTTCTGTGATGGCAAAGCTACATTTTCAGCAGCCATTACTCCAGTCTCCAGTGTCACATGAATGAACAGTTGTGCTGCTAATGTTTTCTCAAAATTTTAAGTTAATTTATAGAAAGTTCATATAAAATCTTCTGTAATATCATAAATGTCTCTACTGTCACTTTTAAACAATTTAATTGGTCCTTGATTAATAAAAGTATTCATTTCTTTATTTAAACTTCTGAACAGTAGTCTAAATTTGAAATATCAAATGTCAAAACAGTGCATCTGTCTTATTCCAGTCACAGACACCGTGTTCTGGGAACACCAATTGGGGGATGGACACTCGAGCACACACACAGAGAGATATAGTTCCCCTCACCTGCCTTGTGTAGCCTGAAGCTGCTCAGTTAGTTTAGCCAAGTGAGAGCTAAGCAGACACATAGATAAAGACAGAAGACAGAAAAGAGAGATTCCAAACCATTCACATTAATAGAGAGGAAGCCGAAGCACTTTGAGATTTTTTACAATAGAAACCAAGCATGCAGTGTTGAGGGAGGATCACTGTCAGCTCTTTACAGCCTGCAGGGAGAAAGAGAAGTGTAAACTGAACATCTGAGACTACCTTTCTGCAGGAACGGTGAGAGCACATGTCTGCTGAACTGACTCTTCAGTAACACCAACATTCTAATAAAGAAAGGATTAATCAATTAACAGAAGTGAATTACCTCCTAAGCTCAACCAAAGTGTAATAAAATCTAAACAGCATTAGCTATTTAACTTTTTGTAAGAACACCAGTAACAATAGTGTCCTGTGGTGTGATGTGTTATAGACCCATTCAAAAGTTTGAGGTCAGCAAGATTTTTTTTTTCAGCAGGGATGCATTAAATTGATCAAAAGTGACATTAAAAACATTAATAATGTTATAAAAGATTACTATTTCATATAAATGCTGTTGATTTGACATTTCTATTTAAAGAATCCTTTAAAAAAATGTATCAGTTTCCAGAAAAAGCATCACAAATGTTGATAACATTAAGAAATGTTTCTTGAGCAGCAAATCAGCATATCAGAATGATTTCTGAAGGATCATGTGACACTGAAGACTGGAGTAATGGCTGCTGAAAAGTCAACTTTGCCATCACAGTCATAAATTACATTTTAAAATATATTCACATAGAAAAGAGTTATTTTGAAACCGTAATAATATTACTGTTTTACAGTATTTTCGACTAAATAAATACAGCCTTGGTGAACATGAGACATCTTTCAAAACAAATAAATCTTACCAACCCCAAACATTTGAACACTACTGTATATCAGTTAGAACTGATCTAAACAATAATTTTGTATAATTATTATAAATGCAGTTAGTATGACCTTGTTTTAGTTGAGCAACTATTACACTGTTGAATTCACTCCAAAAAAGCCTAAAGATTAAATTAAAACATTAATAAAAATGATTCAAGTGAAAAGGTGTTGGACATGTTATCTGTGGACCCATATGATACGTCTAATTGTATCAATAAACAAATGGAAAATAAATGCTCTACCTGAGTGAGTTTGGAGCGTAACTGCTCCACAGTGGTGTGGAGATTTTCTCTCTCTTTCTCATACTCTGCCTTCTCCTTCTCCAGCTCCTCATTCCTCCTCCTCAGTACCCTCATCCCTTCCTCCAGCTTCTCTTTGTGGCTTTTCAGCAATTTCAGAAATTCATTAGAGCCCTCAGCAGGCTAAAGAGTAAAGAGATTTGTAAAGATGACCTTATCTTTAGCTACGTTTGGACAGTACTTTAACACAGTAAAAACGAGGAGGATAAAACACACCACACCCAAAAGAAGTCAAAGCAGATTAGCACTTAATGCTGATAGAGCTCTTGTTGTACAGACAAACTCATTGTTACATTTCACATATAGAGTGGTAAATTACCAAACTTTGAGGCATTGTGTGTCTGTAAGCATCTCCTTCAGATCGGTCTGTCAGTACAGCTTCATTTAATACCTGTGCAATGAAACAAACAAGGGATGTTCATTTTAATTCAATGAACTAACAACTTCCTGCAAGTTCCAAATGCTTCACAAAAGAACCTACTTCTGGTGAGTCCATGAGGACATTGGTGCACTTCAGCTCTTGGTCCTGGCTTTGATTTCCAGTCTCTTTAGAGATGCCGACACGTGGACTCCCTGTTTGACTGATACAGTGGTTGAGCTGTCCCAACAGGCTCTGGTTTTCCTGTGCCAGTCGCTGCACTAAAGCTCTGGCCTCACGAAATCTACAGCTCAGGAAGTCGCGCTCCTCTCTCGACCTCCTCTGCCACCCCTCCATCTCTTCACATCTCTCTTTGAGGGCATCATTGCTTCGCTTTAGAGCCTCTGTGGAACGTTTAGAGTTGTTTATGCATTTTTACGTTATCAATAGGCAATGTGTCTGGCATAGACAATCTCTCAAGTCTCACCTCGTAGCTGATGATTATCTGCTATGAGTCTATTAACCACTTCATTTCCCGCTAATTCAGGAGGGACCCTCATAGACCCCTGTGAATTGGCCATCAGTGACCCTTGACCCTCGGCACCTACAGTCTCCTCTCCAGTCAGCTCCCACTGCAGAGTGCAACCACCTGACAGCTGCGGTTGGACCATGATCCTGAGAGAGAAGACCAGCCAATAATAAACATCTGGAGCTCTGAAACTCCATTAATTTTACAGTTGCAACTTGATTGTTGATATTGAATCAGTTTTTAGCGAGCAATGAGCATTTATTAAGTGCCATTACAGTATTTATTAATCTTTGTCAGTTAATAAAAATACAACTATTCATATTAGTTTATGTTAGCCCAGGTTTATTACATGATATTAACAGATACAACTTTTGATTTTAATAATGTATTAGTAAAAGCTGAAAAATACACATAATGAATTTATTGTTATTATTATTATTATTATTATTATTATTATTGGGATTTACATTTGTGCCATTACATTTATGCAAAGTTGTTCTGCATTCAAAATGATCACCAAGTTATTTTCATCTCCGTTTTGGACAATAAAATATTACACTGCTCACTTGAGCGTGAATGACTGTAAATTTAAGCAATTATACAATCAATAAAGTTAATAAAAATACAACTGTTATTTGTTACTCCAATGCCAGCTCAGGTTCATTTAAATAATATCAACAAATACAACTTTTTATTTTTATTTAACATTAACTAAGATTAATAAATTCTTAAGTATGAAGTATTTTTCATTTTTAGTTGATGATTAGTTAACGATTACCAACATATTTTCCCCAAAAGTTTATTTATTTATTTTAACAATATTATTAATTTCTATGGCTTTTCAGTGCTGGTTTATATACTATATTATTAATTATATTATTTTAAACCCTCACATTAAGTTTAAAATTGTAATGGATGAATTGCGGGCTAAATAGGGCGATTCATTAAGATTTCCGCCCTTAACAACGCTACAGTTCAAATGAAATAATCACTCCAATCATATTTAAGTTGACAAAAACTATAGAGTCTAAAGAGTTTCATGATCCTTTTCCCATTTAAAAAACGGTTTACTGTTTCTCAGTGTGGTGTTGCTTCTAAAAACAAACACACACTTCAAAAACACTGATTGACAAGTTTATTTTAAACAACTTGTCACATCTCCTGAAAAGCAAGATCCAATGTTTTGTTTACAGGTTCCTGACAGACGTACGTTACTCAGCTAACGACACGACTAGCATCAGCGCATTTAAAACACTAAAACATTCAAAACCACAGACTAACACGAGTCATATTCATTAGACATACATAAATTATGTGATAAATATATCGGAGGATGTAATAGGTAAGTAATTACTACCTTTTTAAAGCCGTTCACAATGTTTACCCAACTGCGCTAACACAGATCCACTGACTGTCGGTCTTCCGCCAAGGAAACACGGCCCGGTTTATAGTCAACCACAGACAATAAGGTCGGCAAACATCTTCAGCCTCACCGAGCTGGAAAGTTAAAACTGAGTTTGATAAAGTAAATGAGCTAAAAACGTCCAGAAAAGCTCGGATAGGTGCAGAATGTCGAGGAATTCCCCCGCGATACTTCCGCCCTTCATCACACTGTGCGCTGTTTCCGGGTAGTGGAATTATGGGAAGACAGATTACAGTAAAAAGCCACAAGAAGCTTCTTCAGCAGGGTTGTTTTTGTTATTACCAATACAAAATGAGGCTTTAAACCCTTTTAATGCCTTCAGGTCATTTTGACATGATTTTGATCAAGAAAACGCTAGAGACCCGCTCCTACCAGTTTTTTTTTTTTTCAATAGTAAAAAATTATTTATGTTTTGACGCAATAATAAAATAGGGCCTATGCATTACAAATATAATCTTATAATACTAATATAATATGATCTTAAAATACTAATATAAATATTATATTATAATACTAATAAATATTATTATTGGATCTCTATATGAGAGTATTAGATTTACTTTACCTATAAACACGGTTGTTTTCTGTTAAACAAACACTTGTCTAAGGCGTTGGGTGATATTCTTTAGAGATCCACTAAATGGGGCTATTTATTGGTAGTTTTGATATTAGAAAAATTATAACTGATTAAATATAAAAGTGTAAATACTGATAAAAAAATATTGATCAAACTGATTATAAAATAAGAGAGTTCACATCTTGAGTACAAAGATGCAGGCTAAGTGGTTGTTTTAATCAAATACATGTACAGTATGACATGGCATCAAAGCAGACATACATATGACAGTAGTTCATTATATCAAACACCAGGAAAAAAAACTAATATCAACAGATTCTATGAAAAAAGGTGGTAACACTTTACTTGAAGGGGTGTGCATAAGACTGACATGCCCATAACAAAGACATCTCAAACAATGTCATCTTTGCATTAAAAATTACATAACTGAGCGAATGACACTTAATGACAGTTGTCATAAACATGCATAAAAAACCTTCATATTCATGACATGTGTCATGTCATGATTATGAAGGTGTCATGTCAGTCTTATGCACACCCCTTCAAGTAAAGTGTAACCAAAAAGGTTATATTGTAATTTCGTATATAAGACAAACCTATGCAGAATTTGTTACATTAAGATGGTTTAAAAATAAATATAAAAGGTTATTAAATAAAAATCTATTTAATAACATGTAATCCTCTTCTTTGAATGTCTCATAGGTATTTAAACATAGCTTCAAATAACAAAAAATCCATTCAGGTATTCCAAGCATTCATGTTTTGTTTTGTTTGTTTTTTTTTAATTGAGAGAAAAGCAGTTTGACGAGCTTCCTCAAATTCCTTCCTGTGTTTCTTCACTCTTTGGAGAACACCACATATATGCCACTGCAACAACGAGCCACAGATGTGCAGAATGGAGCGATGAAGATATTAACCACACTCATCCACAGTGACCTCACACAGGGCAGGCAGGTATGAAACACCTGAATACAGGGCATCACACACCTATGGCAAGAGACAGTGATGTTACTCTTTTTTTTCCCTTTATGTAACATATTTCATAAATAACTGCCATAACAGCTTACCAGATGTGCAAACAGGCCAGGAGGGCAAAGAGACAGCCACAGAGACAGGAGAGGGGAACCGCACACAGCGCTGTCAGGCAGCGGTAACCCCACAGCCGCATGGACTCAAAGGTGATGCCGCTGTACACCCACACACGGTCGTAGCTGTGTGTGGACACGGGCTCTGCCAAAACATCGCTAAACTCTATCTGGTGTCACAGTGAACAGGAAGTTAGTGCCATTTTATTGCTGGTCATGTTTATTTCACTTATAACCCCCCATATGTGCAAACATATCCATCCTTGGGATAAGAAGTGAGCGTTGCACTCACCTTCAAGTGTTTGTTGATGCCACAGGGATCCCTGATCTCAACCTGAGTGAGGGACGGGGTGGAGGAGAACTGTGGAAGAGGAGGCGGAGATGGGTGGATCTTCTTCACATCATCATCATCATCATCTTCATCATCAATATTACACTCCACCAAATACTCGTCTGACATCATATTGACTGCAAAGCAGATCACACGGTTTGTGTTTGTGTGCAATTTCTCATTCACATCTCCAAATCAGTGCAGACCCAAACAGCACAGTACCTAGTCTTTTCTATGAACAGTTTCGTTTTTTAGCATATCTGTGGGTTAAATGGTTTAGTTAACAGTAGACAAACTACAGCAGTGGTTCTCAACCTTTTTGATTGCAAGGCCCCCATTGTCAAAGAAGATATTTGAAGGCCCCCCAAGATATTCCTGATACTTCTGCTATAATGACAAAGCTGCACATTTTCAAACTTTTTATTCACAGAAACTTGGAGTAGCGATATAAATAAAATGAAATAAAATCATTTAAATAATTCAATCTTATATGCCCAGTAACTGAATATTCTTCATGGTTTACACTTTTTTTTATTCATTTACATTACTTTTCTAGTTTGTAAATACAGTGTGTTTTTAATTACTTTTCACAAATATCAATTTGTAGCAATACAATAATATATGATATGAGAGGGCTTAATATAATTTCATAATAAAAAATTAAAATGGCTTAAGAATTTTTTTAATTTCACCACTTTTCCAGGTTTTAAAATTCCCTCAAACAGTATGTCCAGGTTGCCCGAGATTGTGAGAACCTGGTTCTTAAATAAAAATGGCAGTTGTTAAGGGAGCGAATTTAAATAAGAAAAAAATGATTTCTGCACACATTTTGCTTATTTTTATTTTTTTTTTACCATTTTTGCTTATTTTCAGTTGTTTTGAACCATCTTTTTTGAGCCCCTTTGGAAGTGTGCTGAGGCCCCTAGTGGGTCCTGGTCCCCTGGTTGAGAACCACTGAACTAACATGACAAACTACAAGTAACATGTGACAAATACAACTGGAATCAGATGAGACACCCTGGCAACTCTTGCTCACTATTTTTATTCATATGCCATACTGTAATACAACTGAGAAGTGATGAGATGAACTCATCAGTACTGTATGGAGGTAAATGTCAACATCTGATATTTAATCAATTTTTTAAAAGAAAAAAATCACTAAAATATTTAGTTATTAAAACAATGCACAGAAAGAACTGAAAGACATTGCATTTCTTTTTTATAGTAAATAAATATGATGATTATTATTATTACCAAATATTTATTAAGAGTGTATTATTATATTTATTATTCAATTTAGGAATACCCATGAATGCAAAATATTTACCAATTATTAATATTTATCACTTACCCGATTCAATAGTCTTGGTCCAAAAATAAACAGTAATCCTGGTGCAGGTCAAAAAAGTAACTTCAGCAATAGCAACTATTTTGATCTATCTGCCAGACACTGCCAATCTCCAATCTCGTCGTCCACATCTAACAGATGAATATGTGGCCTGTATCAAACTATAACTGTGCAGCAGAAGGCATGGAGGGGACTTACAGTATGGAGGTGTGACCTCACTCTTTCTGCCTTGTGTTTTTTGCCATAGTCTGGTGTGTGGAAGTGTCTGTACCCAGTCAAGAATTAGCAGGCTGAGCGTAGAGTTATTTTGGGGAGAGGAATGGAGAGGGCACCACTGATCAGGTTACTGGACAGGCACACACAGCCTGTTTCCTCACATATCATCTCATATTTAAAACAATGACTAATTTATACTTTTTATGAAACATGCAGTGGGCTTCAAAAATATTCAGACACTTAAAAATGTATTTGTATATTTTCAGGGATATTTATCACTTACCCCAGTTTTATTACATATCTTCTCATATTCAGGGTTCCCACACATTTTCCATCTCAAAATTCCATACTTTTTCAGACTCAAATTTCCAAACCTCTTTTTCAGACCATATTTAACATAAATGGTTCATAGAGCATGATTTTCAGCTTTATATTTGGTATATAGTACAAGTCATCTGTAAATATTTTTATTTTCTCAGGGGTTTACTTATTGATTTTCTCGAAGTGACAACATACAGAGCGCCTAAAAAAAAACTTTTGCTTTTTTGTGCCTTCAAGAAACTATTGACATGCGCATGGGAATTTTTTGTGTGCTTACGCATTACAATTTCTAGTTTTATATATACTATTACCTATTTCCTTTGTGCGTCACTGCCATCTTACTATATGAAGAAAATGAGAGCATAGATGCACATGAATTAATAGATATATTTGCTCAAAGTTTGGCGTTTCTTAGGGTAGTACCTCTGATATCAAGGCCTAATGTCCAATTTAATGCGTCCTCTGTGGCGGCGGAGAAACAACACGAAATGGGCTGATGGACCAATACGGCTGTGTGCATTGTCCTATTTGCCAAGGCGCCTAAAAAAAAACTTTTGCTTTTTTGTGCCTTCAAGAAACTATTGACATGCGCATGGGAATTTTTTGTGTGCTTACGCATTACAATTTCTAGTTTTATATATACTATAACCTATTTCCTTTGTGCATCACTGCAATCTTACTATGAAGAAAATGAGAGCTTGGATGCACAAGAATTAATAGAGATCTATTTGCTCAAAATTTGGCTTTCCTTAGGCTAGTACCTCTAATACCAAGGCCTAATGTCCAATTTAATGCATCCTCTGTGGCGGCGGAGAAACAATGACACGAAATGGGCTGATGGCACAATACAGCTGTGTGCATTGTCCTATTTGCCAAGTTTAAGGGTCTATAAAAAAGGCTGGTACCGTAAAAAAAGTGTTAAAAATGTGTCTCTCTTTAGGGCAGTACATCATATTTCAAGGCCTTAAGTCTGCTTTAACGCATACTCTGTGATGGCCAAAAAACGACAATAGTGGCTCAGTGTGCATTGTCCTATATGCCAAGTTTAATGGTTTCACATGCGCACACGAAAGTCTGTATATTTTTTATTTTTGCAAAGATCCTTTTAGAGGATCTGTAATACGTTGCTAAGAATATTGTGAGAAGAAACACAAAACGCCTACAACCTGCATTTTTACATAATGAAAAAGTGCACCTTGAATTCATTCAGTCGTGTTTGACAATCACTAAACTGCTGCCATGAAAACACACTTCTTGTATGATAAATTTATTTTCATTAGATTATTAATTTCCTATTATAGAAAACTAAATAGTGGCAAAAGTCTGGAAATGCAAATATTTTTCCATACTCTGCTTTCTTTTTTCCATACTTTAAAAAAAAAATCTAATTCAAAATAGTAATAAATACATTACTATATAAATAATAATAAAATAACACTGGTTATACCAACAAAATACAAAGAAACTGGCATTTCAAGAGTAATTATTATGCATGATGAAACATCTGGCAAGCCGACAGTATTTTAGAATCAATATAATTTATTTTGATAATATTGTAATCCACACATCAACGGTGACATGATCTACCAGAGACACACACTGCTAAAGGGAATGCATGGGTGATGGGGTGGAAGTCAAGGGAGACCAGTGACCGGGGGCACCAATGTGCAGCTAAAAGGAAGTGAGTGCCATTGTACTTCCTGCGACTACATGTGCTGTTTCACAGATTGATCTTTTCTCCAGTCAGTTCTCTGCTTCTCTGTTGGAGTTTCTGAGCTGCTCTGAGTGGCACTAGTCTTCACAGTTGTCTTTCCAGTTTTCATATGTGTGAGAGAGAATATAGAGCTGTAGGGGTAAAATCGGCTACAGAGCTGTGCTTAATTTGGCCGCTCCACCTGTTCCCACGCGAGACCATCCGCGTCAGTGTGTTTGCATGCATGTGTGCTGGTTCCTTTATGATAGAATGCTTTTTAAAGAATAATCCATTGTAATGCAAATAATTGTAAAAATAGTAATGCAATTGAATGCAAAAAAAAATTAAATAGCAAATAATCCCTAAATGAGCCTTTTAAAAAAGGAAAACTGGAGCATTTTAATATTCATCATGTCGTACCTTGAACTCTTTGAGCTATGCATAATATCAAAAAGCAATAAAAAAGCATTAAAAAACAAAAACAAAATATAATCTCTCCAATAATGAAGCTCTGAGAGTAACATTGGCCTTCATAAATCTCTTGCTACATTCAGGGTGACACGTCTATATCTAAAATAACAATGTGGACTCTGTCTGTCATGGACTTCATTCCCACAGTTCACTTGTCCATCCGAATCTATGTGCTTTGAGGGACTCAACACTTGTTTTCTGGTACTCTATGAATAATACATCATCAGCAGATACTTGTGTTTCTCCAAATGAACACAGTCTACACTACAGTCAAAAACATCAGACACATTGGACATCACTGTGATGAATGATTAGATAGGAAGTGGGAGATTCTTGAATGATGGCCAGATTAACAGTTGTCAAAGCTAAAACACAAATACAACCAATAATAGGATCAATGACGGTCTTACGCAAAACAAAACCATATGTAGACACTGTCAACTGAAACCTTTTTGAATACACTTTAGTTAATAAGGCGTAAAGAGAACCATATCTTGTATGTCTGGAAAAATATATTCATATCTGTGATGAGTTTGCCGTTCCCCCAACACCCATACTTAGATTCACTAGTCTATCATCCCTTCATCTCCCTCAGTCCTGTTGGTCTTGGGGTTTGAAGAGACCTCTGCTGCGCAGGCCGAAGCCTCCCTTCTTCACCGGAGGTCGAGCGGCAGCGGAGGGCACCGAAGGGACAGATGCGGGAGGAGAGGAAGGAGGAGGTTTCGAACCCGAGGCTTCCAGAGGAGGATGACGGGACAACAGCTCCTTAAACACTGTGTTCATCTGGCGACTGACCTCCTGTGAGAAAGAGAGAATTGTTCATCAATACATAAGGATATCCATTTGGGTTTGGCGAGTGCTAGCCCTTCGAATTCATGGATTTAAACTTATTTTAGTAATTAAACTTATAAACTTCAATTTATTGTCCAAGATAATATTCCCCCATGTAGGCATGTCGGTAAGATATTTCTGGTACTTCTACTATAATGCTTGTTTTTTTATTTACACAGTGGAAATATATTTTTAAATAATAATAATAATAATAATAATAATAATAATAATAATTAAATTCTGTAATTCCAGATGTTTCAAAAACTGAATTTTACAGTAGTTCATGGGGGATTTTTAAAGTTTTTTTTATTATAATTTACAACAAATAGCAATTTCTACCTGATGAAATAGTAATTAGTTTGAAATAACTAAAACAATGTATATTCATTATTGAAATTTCCATGACTTTTCCAGGTCTAGAAATCACATTTTTACCCAAGTTTTGCCAAGACTTTGGGAACCCTGCTTCTTAAAAAAAAAGACAGTTGTTGAGGTATACAAAATAAAATAAAAGAATATGATGTTAGTTTATATCTAGAGTTTTAGCTTATATGAATGCACATGTTGTCTTATTGTAAATCTTTTTAAGCTATCTTGCTGCCCCCATGGAATTGTGCTGAGGCCCCCTAGTGGGTCCCAGTCTCCTGGTTGACTATGACTTATTTAAATGACTATACTTATTAGTGTAGAAATGTGGCCGAAGAAATAAAAAAAGTCCTGAGATTTGAATATGGTTCAGTGGATAATTTGGCTTTCTAAGCCTTCATGCAGAACAATTTAAATTCATTATATAAATTGCCACAACTGTTAAGATTTTAATTACATTTCCATGACTTTCCCAAGCCTGGAAAAAATAATTTTGCAATTTCCTAGTGTATGTCCAGATTGTCCATAAGTGTGGAATCCCTAGTGTGTATTCAAATATGGCATGGCCAGTTCAGATTTGATGCCAATGATACCGAATGTGTCTTGTAATTGACCGATGTGCTTAATTTGACATATACAAATAAAGTTTGAAAGCTACAAGATTGTCAATGAATAATGATTTAAATTCTGTTCATCATCAGTTCTGTTCATCTCATAAAGCTATCATATGGTGAAATAACATGAATATAGACCATGAGTCATACGGCCTATTTTTCTGGGGCTTTATGGTTATTCTATGGTTCTTTTTGTTATTTGTCAAGCTTGATGGTCCTTGCTCACTTGTATGCTTTCACTGTATATGAAAGAGTTCTTCAAGACTCCTCATTCTTAGTAAATGAATACAGAACTTTACTTTTTTAGCAAACTATTCCTTCAATGGAAATATCAGTAAAAGAATCAGACCTTGTCGATATGTACTGTCTGTCTGTCTGCTGGTCCTCCTATTGGCCTCAGAGTGTCTAAAGTGTGTCTGCGCTCCTGATGACTGAAGAGAAAGAAAGAAAGACAGACAAAGAAGGGAATGATGACCTAAATAAATAAATAAATATTTTTCAATTGCTTATAACAATATTCACTACAGTTCAAAAGATTGTGGTTGGTAAGATGTTCTTTAATGAAGTTAATGCTCAAAAAGGCTGCACTTACTTTATTATACGTTTTCTCAGAAACAGAAATTCCTGAAACGGTGAACTGTTACACTGAACAAGGCAGATAGCTAAAACATTTGTGATACAGTTTTTATCCCCTGCTTTAAACATAAAATTTTTACATTTAAATTTATGCATTTAGCAGATGCTTTTATCCAAAGCGACTTACAGTGCAGAGTTTTTAGAGTGCAGACTTTTTTTGTACTTTTTGATTAAAAATACAGTAAAAACTGAAATTGTGTCAAATATTATTATAATTTAAAATAACTGTTTTCTATTTACTCCAGTCTTCAGTGTCACATGATCCTTCAGAAATCATTCTAATATGCTGATTTATTGCTCAGGAAACATTTATTATTATTGCTAATGTTGAAAACATGTACTTTTACAGGTACATTTTTCAGGATTAAAAAAATGAAGATTATTCAGGATTATTTTATGAAGCCCAGCATTATTTTAAAATCTTTACCTTTTACTGAAACTTTTGATCAATGCATCCTTGCTAAATAAAAGTATTAATTTCTTTAAAATTTTTTAGCATAAACACTGTTTTTGTCATCTCCAGAATAATTCTGTAAGCTCATTGAGGTTTAATGGTGAAAATACACTCTTATACATTTCTCATACACATGACTTTAAGCAGCTGGTACTATCAAAACAACTTCTGTTCTCCTACCCTGAGAACTGCCGTGCAACTGCAGTTGTCTGAGGTGGAGTCTGAGGAGGAAGGATGAATCGTCCCTCGGGCACCTGCAGGATCTTCCGGATGGGGCTTCCACTACCATTGTTGCCTCCACCTATACTGCTGCCTCCACTGCCTGTCCTCTGCCGGCCAGGCAACGACGCGCTGTCACTGTTCACTCTCATACTGGGGAATGACAGCAGACACAGTACAGTTAAGATCTCACTGGGCCTGTGATGAACATGCAAGGTGCATTATTATCAGCGGACTGACTGAATGTACCGGGTGCTGTGTTCAGACAGCTGCTGTTCCTCTGATAGGTTTCCTGTGCTGCCCCCTCTGCTGTCCTCCTTCTTCCCTCGTTCTTTACGCTCTGCCCTGAGAATGAGAAGACAACAAGATGAGGTCACCAAAGCTAGTGGTAAGGTTATGGCTACCAAGATGTTGTTTAAGAAGCTATTATGTGTTTCCTTATTCACATGTCTCTGCAATAGATTTCTAGACTTAAGTTAATGTAGACACCATATTTGATTTGACGCAAATAAAAACAGGGATGTGAGGAATGGAATTACAGTCTGTTCAATGGGTCTCATTCATAAAACACAAGCATAATTTCTGTGTAAGTCAGTCATAAATCCATTTTTACATAAATGGTTGCAGTGAATTGAATGTGACAATTTAGGTAAGAGTGGATTTAAACATTGTTGTTCTTCTTGCGTTTCATGAATGGGGCCCATTATGTTTGCATACCTGGATGTCGACTCTCCAGCTACATGAACATCACATGTAACCTTGGACCTTATTTTCAGCATGAGATATTGAATGGACTGTGTTTCTGTCCCTGACAGTCTTGTTTGTGACTGTGTCAAATTAAATATGGCATCTATTCTGAATAAAAGTCTATTCATGACAGAACTAAATGAATTATTGTGCTTCTTATCAATCATGTTTTAACATGGTAATATAAAAGCAGAATTAGTGTACTAATCATCACAGCTGCAAATTATACTCATTAGCTCTGTTGCAAAACCTAATGAGTTGCCCACAGAGGCAAGATTCATTACTGAAAATATTGATTAAAAATAATTCAATGCAATAAATTATTTTACCCAGTGTTTGTGTGTGCTATGTATTTTTATACTTACACTACTGTTCAAACGCTTATGGTTGGTAAGATTTTTTTAATGTTTTTGAACGATTTATTTTATCAAAAATACAGTAAAATTGTAATATTGTGAAATATTATTTAACATAACAGTTTTCTTTATTTTAACATATTTTAAAATGTAATTTATTCCTGTGATGGCAAAGCTTTTAAACTTACTGACCCCAAGTTTTTGAATGTTAGTGTATTGGGAAACTATGCAGTTAGCTTAGCAACCTGTTAACATCAAACTCTCAGTCAAGGAGCACTATTTGATTGGAGCAAAGAGTTGCTGTCTATACATCTACATTACATTTATGCATTTAGCAGATGCTTTTATCCAAAGCGACTTACAGTGCATTCAGGCTATACATTTTGTTTTTACCGGTATGTGTGTTCCCTGGGAATTGAACCCATGACCTTTTGCGCTGCTAACGCAATGCTCTACCACTGAGCCACAGGAACACTATACAGTAATAACAATGTAATAGTTGTAGGAACCTCATGTAGTTAAAGTTTATGGTGAAGTTTATGTTTATGGTCTCACCCCTCTACCACACTGATGTACTTATGGGGGATCAAGCCTTTCACTCCTCCTGCTTCCCCTCTCCACCAATCAGCAGAGGCCTTGCTGTGTAGTAGGAGGTGGTCACCCTGCTTGAATGACAGCTCGGCTGCAGAACGTGCAACATAATCAAACATGGCCACAGCCTCGCACTCTGCACATACAATGCATACATACAAACACACAACACAAAGCATGGCAACAAAAACGCCACATATGCCAAAATCCAACATGGAATGGCCACAATGCAACAACAGGACACAAAAACCCAACATGGAACACACATGGACACATTTAGATAAGCAATTAATTAAAACTTCAAAGGTTTCAAAAAATGAATTGGCATGATGTATGTGTTTTCTTACCATCTTCGCTGGGAAGATGTTCAGCGTCTCCCTCGCCCTCCTCTGTGATGGGTTCACTGGAAAAAAAGGTTGGAGTTACATAAAAGGAAGAAAACCCACTAGACTAATTCTGGCAAGAACTGCTCAAAAGAATAGTTCGCAGGAAAGAAAATGCTGAAAAATGTACTCACCTTCAGGCCATCCACGATGTAGATGAGTTTATTCATCAAAACAGATTTGGAGAAATTTAGCATTACATCACTTGCTCACCAATGGATCCTCTGCAGTGAATGGGTGCCATCAGAATGAGAGTCCAAACAGCTGATAAAAATATCACAATAATCCACATGACTCCAGTCCATCAATTAACGTCTTGTGAAGTGAAAAGCTGCATATCGTAAGAAACAAATCCATCATTAAGGTGTTTTAACTTCAAACTGTTGCTTCTGGCTAAAATACTAGTCCTCTATTCATAACATTGCCTTCTCCAGTGAAAAAGTCATCCAAAACATAATAATATTTGTTCTAAACAAATATATTGGTTGATTTTGATGTGAGAGGACAACAGAGGATGGCCTTTTTCACTGGAGGAAGTGTTATTATTGATTATGAATTTGTGTTTTGGCCAGAAGCAATGGTTTAAAGTTAAACACGTTAATGATGGATTTATTACAAACACGCAACTTTTCACTTCAAAAGATGTTAATTCATATGGACTGGAGGTGTGTGGATTATTGTGATGTTTTTATCAGCTGTTTGGACTCTCATTCCGACGGCACCCATTCACTGCAGAGGACTGATTGGTGAGTAAGTGATGCTAAATTTCTCCAAAACTGTTCTGATGAAGAAACAAGCAAACTCTTAGATGGCCTGAAGGGGAGTAAGTTTTCAGCAAATTTTCATTTTTGGGTGAACTATTCCTTTAACTATTCTTCAAAAATTAAGATTTTTTTAGGACACCCAAAAATAAAAGCAAAGGTGTTTGAAACAACATGAGGCAAGGACATTTTTGGCTAAACTCTCCCTTTAAGGCTCACCAGTACTCCTGCTCTAGAGTCATGCATTTCTCATAGATGGGGCCCGGGAGTTCGGACGGCCCCGGGACAATGTTCTCATGATGGATGATCATGGTCTTAACAAGGTCATTGATCTGAGGTGCCAGTGTCACTTCATCACCACCCATCTCCACCCCTCTGAGCAGACTGGGCCCGAAGCACACGGCCAGGTTATACGGCTGCATCATGTTCTCATCACTGTACTGAGAGACACTGAACAGACACAAACAAAACAGGTTACACACTGTATCACTGCACACCATAATCAGGTTTGGAATGATTACGAGAGCCTTTAAAAAAAAAAGAGCAAGACTTACTGATGAAGGAAGTCGAAGAGATACCGCATCACTATGATGACGGGTCTGGGGAAGGACGAGACTACTGTCTTTATCTGCGCTACTTTTTCTGTCATGTTTTCCATCTCTGAGAGAGACAGAGTTAATTTAGTCAACACACTGGAATCAAGACTTTCAAAAATAGTAACTTATTAAATTAACTGTATTAAAGTGATATACACTACCATTCAGAAGTTTGGTGTCAAACTTCTGTAAGATTTTAGTAAGATTTTTTTATGTTTTTGAAAGAGGTCTCTTATGCTCACTATGGCTGCATGTATTTGATCAAAAATACGGTAAAAGACAGAAATACTGTGAAATTTATTAACAATTAAAAATAACTGTTTTCAATTTTAATGTATTTCAAAATGTAATTTATTCCTTGTGACGGTAAAGCTGAAATTTCCAGCCTTCAGTGTCACATGATCCTTCAGAAATCATTCAAATATGCTGATTTAGTGCTCAAGAAACATTCATTATTATTATTATTATTATCAATGTTGAAAACAGCTGTGCTGCTTAATATTTTTAAAGAAACCAAATATTTTTCAAAAGTTTTTAATGAATATAAAGTTCAAAAGAATAACATTTATTTCAAATAGATTTTTTTTAATAAAATTCTAAATGTCTTTAATGTCACTTTTGAGTCATTATTGAGTAAAAGTAATCATTAAATTTATTAAAAAATTCTTGACTACATACATTTGAACGGTATTACCTTGTGACTATTTGGCTAAAATTCATTGCAAATGCCGTAATGTTCTGAGAAATGCTCTAGCATTATTTGCTTGCAGATGCCACTAGGTTTGATATGTTATCTAATGCAAATTAAATGTCAAAATACTTTTATGGGTGACTGAATGTGCACACAATCACACAGAAGCAGAGAGAACACATGAAAGGCATCTTACGGACACACTCCATGAGCTGGCAAAAGCTCTCCTCAGGGAACAGAGGTTTCTCCAGACCTCTGAAATAGAGCTTCAGAACCCCTGCCACTGAATCAATGTCACTCTCGCTGTCAGTGAGCGGGTCCTCTCCTGCAAAACCAAAAAAAACAGACAAGAGACTGAAAGAAAGGCATATTTGTAAATAAATACAAATAAGATTCATATATTTTTTTTATATTTTATGATAATAACCATTTTAAATTTGGGGGTTGGTAAGATATTTTTGAAAGAAGTCTCTTATACTTACCAAGGCTGCATTTATTAAAAATGCAGTAAAAACAGTAATATTGTGAAATATTATTACAATTTAAATGAACTTTTCTATTGTAATATATTTAAAATATACTTTATTCCTGCGATGGCAAAGCTGAATTTTCAGAAGCCATTACTCCAGTCTTCAGTGTCACATGATCCTTCAGAAATCATTTTAATATGCTGATTTGCAAATGTACATTATACTTCTTGTTACATTCTTATGTTAATACACGTGTATTCATCAATTTGAACATAACTGTACCTCTTTCAAAGGCATCCCTTATATGATTGACTTCAGTCTGTGATCCTGGTACTCTAAAAATGCCTTCATGATGCAGACCTGTTTAAACACATCACATTCACATGCACATAACTACTCAGTCCATTACATTCATCCTACCTGCATTAAAGGTGCATACAGTAAATGTTGTTTTTGACTACAAGTCATCATTGTATGTGAATGTACTTCATTTCATGTACATGTTTTAAAAAGTATTATGTTTAATTTCATTTCATTTGTAAAACCTTTTAATGGGGAAAAATAACAGAGTGCAATTATAATAAGGGATTGTCTTGCAATTAACAGTTTTACCGTGCAGGTTGATGAAGCGAATGCAGCTCTCCACCACCAGGGGGATCTGTTGACCAGAGCTCTGACAGAAAGAGAATGAAGGGAAATCGGAGAAAAAAATAATAATTATGCACATCTGAATAGAACGATAGTTGTATAGAAATAATAAAATCAATTAAACAAATATATATATGAAGTACAGTGAAAATAGTGCACCAAGAGAGAGTCAAAGAGTGCAGAGAGCACAGAAATACATGAACCCACACAAACAGATGCACACAGATGCATGCATGACAGGGGAAACAGCTGTACCTGAGTCCTCGACATCCGCCTCCTCCTTCTACAGTAACAGCCAGCCAAGCAAGGAAAGAAAAAGACAGGAGGGACGTATAAAGGAGGAGTTGATTGTGTGGCATGATCAGAAGGAGTGTAACATGAAAAATAGGGAGAGAACAGCAAACAAAAGCAAAAGCAGTCAGAAAATGGGGATAGAAATCGGGGTGAGGGAGAAAGACAAAAGCAGAGAACAAGGAGTTTAGATGAAAAGCAACATGTCAGGGATGCTCCGTTTTAATTTAGATCTGGCTAGATATGAATAATGTGCTTAAAGACTGCATTAAATCAAAATTAGTTGTGGCTTTTAGTCCATGTGTTCTTATTTATATGCTAGTGTACTCTTGGACATTGACAAAATACACTTTTAGAAGATATATAAACTATTGTTCAAAAGTTTGAAGTCAGTAAGTTTTGTTTTTCAGAAATTAAAAGTTTTATTTAGCATGGATGCATAAAAATTGATCAAAAGTGACAGAAATGCTTTGTAACATTATAAATTGGGATCATGTGACACTGAAGACTGGAGTAATGATGCTGAAAATTCAGCTTTGCCATCACAGGAATAAATTACATTTCTAAATATATTAAAACAGAAAACAGTCATTTTAAATTGTAATACTATTTCACAATATTACTGTTTTTACTATATTTTTTATCAAATAAATGCATCCTTGGTGAGTGTAAGAGACTTCTTTCAAAAACCCAAACTTTTGAAGTTTGTGTACACTTACATTTTTTAGGATTTTTCCTATAGTAAACGGATTGATGACTCATCCCGCACTACACAGATTTTTGTCCAATCAAATGCTTTCTAGAATGAGAACGGCCCTCCCCCAAAACCACCTGCCACTGATTAGCAAATCGTATTTAACTGAAGCCTATTTTTATTTATTTATTGAAAAAGGAACAATTACTTAGACTTATCTCACCCAAAAATCCTGTTTCAATGGGAAATGTCAATATAGGACACAAAACTATGCTCGTTAAGAAATTTGGGATATTTTAGTGTCAGAAACAACATGTTAGCATAGCTCAATGCCAGCCATGTTTCTAAATCAAATTCCAATCCACTTAGCCAGAAAAATGTCCACTTTACTGGGCTGCACCCATTGATCAACCAATCGAGACAAAAAAAAGTGTTGGTGGCAAAGCAGTTCTGTGGCCCTGACTGCATTATCCAATTATTAGCGGTGTAACGAGAGTGCACATCTCATGGATTTACTGTCCACTTAAAATGAAGAGATACACCAGCCATTGCTAATGCAGGATGTAGCAGACACTGTTAGATACTCCACCACAATAGTATAAAAGTGTGAGAGAATGGAAGTGAGTGGATGAGAGAAGGAAGTCGTTTCTCATGGCGCAGAGAGCCAGATGGCAGAGCAGTGCTCCTGAGCTCCCAGGAATAGAGAGGGATAGAGAGAGACACGGTGGGAATCTCAGAGAATAGAGAGCACCCTGCTGAAACCACTAGCATGACCAGCATATGCTGTCTGGTTGATGCTGGCATCCCCAATAGGCTTCCTAAATAGCTTAACCAGCGAGATTACCACCGCTGACCAGCTTCACCAGACAGACTATGCTGGTTGACCAATTTCACCTTCTATGTTTGCTATACTCAGACCAACATTAATCACCCTTGACTAGCTTTGAAATGGAAAGTTGACATCAAAGTTCATGCAATGACAACAGTGTCTTGAGTGTGACATGCTGTATAGATTTTTAAATGCTTTTTTATATTATGCAGTTTTATGGCCTCATATTAACTGAGAGACTAGACAGAATTTTTGCATGTTTATAAATTCACTTGTCACACTGCAGGACTAATTAAGCAAACTGCAAAAAGGCTGTGTTGATTTAAAATGGCAAAAAAACGTACCTAAAGTGTCTAAAATGTACACTATTGGTCATATTTCTTTTGCATTTGTTTGATCAAAAATACAGTTATATCGTGAAATATTGTAACAAATTAAAATAATAACTTTCGCTTTTAATATATTTTAAAATGCAATTTATTCCTGTGTTTGTACATTTTGAAAACAGAAAAAGTTATTTTTAAACAATATTACTGTTTTTACTGTATTTTTGACCAAATAAATGCAGCCTTGTTGAGCAGAAAATACTTTTTTCAAAAACACAAAAAAATTTATTATTATTCTTATTCCAATTATTCCAAACTTGACTGGTAGTGTTTGTCCCGTATTTTGTTTTGTTTACATTTATATTTAACTTAAAATGTGCATAAACCATTTTTAACAAGAAACTTTTTTGTCAACTACCTGAATGCATGCTGGTCTAAGCTGGTCTTTTCAGCAGGGTGGACTGGTGTTGTTGGTCTTCTAAGGACATTGTTAGTGAGCCAAGAACATCAAGTGTAGATAAGCAAGACAGCAAAAGTGACACCTCTTAGATGGTGCAGAATTTAGTGGGTATTATGCACAAGCCGTTATGACCTCTATGCTTTAACAGCTAGAGTATACACTCAAAAATTTGAAAGTGTGAAGTCTGGAGTTCCCCAGCGCTATCAGAGGGCCACATCTTGAAACTGCTCTGAGTCTTATTCTTAGTTTGTAAAACACTTTGTAAGCAGAGCAAATGAGAGTTAGTCAAAGGAGGCATCATATGTGGCTAATAATATATATATATATATATATATATACAC
>NW_015549558.1:435378-447313 GCF_001515605.1 Sinocyclocheilus anshuiensis | reverse complement strand
TTAGTTCATTCA
The DNA here is from genome assembly GCF_001515605.1 of Sinocyclocheilus anshuiensis. Taxonomy (NCBI): domain Eukaryota; kingdom Metazoa; phylum Chordata; class Actinopteri; order Cypriniformes; family Cyprinidae; genus Sinocyclocheilus; species Sinocyclocheilus anshuiensis. The sequence continues at coordinate 447,301 of NW_015549558.1, read as the reverse complement.
CAATGCTTTATGGGATTATAGTTCGCTCCATTAACTTTTTTTTTTTTATCTCAACGGAGAAACCAAGTAGGGTTGAAAAACTGGACAGTCACTGTTAGACTCTTTTGGCTTTGCTTTCAATGAAAAGCAGCATTGTTTTCATATGTTATAGCCTATGCAAACAATGCAGCTTCTCATTGAAAGTAAAGCATAACATAGAAGAGACAATAAATACAAATATCACCAAGCATTTCACTAAGGAAGAGGCTTGGATAAGCATTGAATGATGACTGCAGTATTCAGAGAATAGCGCAGTGGATCTTATGAGCGCGAACATGCACAAAAATATGCATGCCTCCACTCACACACACAGGTGAACACACATTTTTGTTGGCTAACACATGGATTATTAAGCTGCACAGATGCCTGGAGAGGAAACTGTGAACGCGTCTGTCTCACCCAATTTAATAAGCAGCCATGCCACTTTATGCAAATAACGTAGCATGTCATTTCAAATAAGATTCGGTAACACAATCAATCATGCAAACCGTGCCAATGTCTCTAATCTTACTGGGGGAGCATGAAGTGAGCATAATATTTCCAAATATGTTCTTATTATATAACATTCACCTTGTAGATTTACAACCCGACTGGTCAAACCAAAAGGTCACAATTCACAAATAATCATTAACAGGCCACATTAATAAACCAGATGTGTTACTGTGTCACAAGTCATAATCAGACAAAGGGGTTGCCATGCTTAAAGCCATACCAGAAGTGTACAAATGCAACACACATGACCGGAAACACAATGTGAACAAGGCACTAGTGTTAAGGAAGCCACGGAGGGAATGAAGTTATAGGAGCACAGCAAGAACATTACAGAACTCTATCTGTAAGAGATCAGAGGGCTGTCAGCCGCAGGGTTATACCTGAATGAAGGAGAGCATATCTCCAGAGAAGAGTTTGTGGTTGTACTGGGAGCAGGGCCTGGCTTTCCGCACACGCACTGCCCTACCAGGTTGCATTCTGGGAAATATATACACCGGCACTCCACTGTGACACTATGGCATCAGTGTACTCATGCAAACATGCTAACATAACAGTAATTCACACAGAACAGACAACAACACAACAGAAATGTTCTATAGAGCATTCACACAGTTTTGAGTCAATACACTATTTATCCCACAATGTTTTAGCCTCATTATGAAACTGATTGTGATTCGTTCAATCACTCGAGTAGTTTAAACTTATCATTAAATTTCTCAATGGAGCCATCTTAATTTCTGCTGAACACGCAAAGACCGCCGGCCAGGAAACAAGAGCAGATGTTTGCTGGATTGTGGCCAATGTTTTCAGCACATGACTGTGTGAACAGCACATAGTCACAGAGAGACAGATGGGATGGGAGACATACCTGGAGGGATCGCTATCAATGGCCTCAGCTGCAAAAGAGACAGAGAGGGAGCATAAGGATAAAAAAATTACAGTTAAGTTGACAGTTACTCCATCACATAGTTTCCACCAAAATCCTATAGTTACTAAAGTCACTGTTGCTACTTTAGTGTTGCAACTTTTATTGTGATAAGACATCTTACACCATCGTACCCTATATTTTGTTAGGGCACAGCGACAAACTTCTTTCACACATTTTTTTTTTCATTTTATTATTTACCTACTTTCTTTTTATTCTTAGTTGAAGAGCTGGTTAGTTGTGGTTAGTTACCTTTCTGTATGGCCTCTTTAAGTAGGTCATGCTTGACTTGGAGTTTCGAGGTCAGAGAGCTGCCACTTATATGCTCCTTCACTTTCTGAAAAAAAAATCCATTGAATACATGAATGCCTATGTTATTGTTAGTCATCAAGGTATTTACTTTTCTGCTCTAAGATTTGCATGGACATAATATGGCCAAAAGTATAACTACTGTTCAAAAGTTTGAGATTGGTAAGATTTTTTTAATGTTTTTGAAAAAAATCTCGAAAATTTATTTGATTAGAAAATACAGTAAAAATAGTGAAATATTATTACAATTTAAAATACCCGTTCTCTATTTAAATATATTTTAAATTATAATTTATTCCTGTGATGCAAATCTGAATTTTCAGCATCATTACTCCAGTCTTCAGTGTCACGTGAACCTTCAGAAATAATTGTAATATGTAATATTTGCTGCTCAGAAACATTTCTTATTATTATTATTAATGTTGAAAACAGTTATGCTGCTTGTTATTTCTGTGGAAACCATGATACATTTGACAAATAGAAAGTTCAAAAGAACAATTTATGTGAAATAGAAATCTTTCCTGTCTTTACTGTGACTTTTGATCTACACTGAACAAAATTATAAACGCAACACTTTTGTTTTTGCCCCCATTTTTCATGAGCTGAACTCAACCATCGAATGTGAGCATTTGCCCACTAAAGTCGGTTACGACGACGAACTGCAGTCAGGTCGAGACCCCGATGAGGACGACGAGCATGCAGATGAGCTTCCCTGAGACGGTTTCTGACAGTCTGTGTAGAAATTCTTTGGTTATGCGAACCGATTGTTGCAGCAGCTGTACGGGTGGCTGGTCTCAGACGATCTTGGAGGTGAAGATGCTGGATGTGGAGGTCCTGGGCTGGTGTGGTTACACGTGGTCTGCGGTTGTGAGGCCGGTTGGATGTACTGCCAAATTCTCTGAAACGCCTTTGGAGACGGCTTATGGTAGAGAAATTAACATTCAATTCACGGGCAACAGCTCTGGTGGACATTCCTGCAGTAAGCATGCCAATTGCACGCTCCCTCAAAACTTGCGACATCTGTGGCATTGTGCTGTGTGATAAAACTACACATTTTAGAGTGGCCTTTTATTGTGGCCAGCCTAAGGCACACCTGTGCAATAATCATGCTGTCTAATCAGCATCTTGATATGCCACACCTGTGAGGTGGATGGATTATCTCGGCAAAGGAGAAGTGCTCACTAACACAGATTTAGACAGATTTGTGAACAATATTTGAGAGAAATAGGCCTTTTGTGTACATAGAAAAAGTCTTAGATCTTTGAGTTCAGCTCATGAAAAATGGGGGCAAAAACAAAAGTGTTGCGTTTATAATTTTGTTCAGTGTATATAATGCATCTTTAATGAATAGTAGGGGGTGTCCACATATTTTTGGTCATAAAGCACATCAATCTAGGACAAGAGGAGGTGATCTTACTGTGAAGTAGAAGGTCTCTGTGTCCTGTTGATTGGCTCTGCGTTTGGCGAGGCTGGGTTTGGTTCCTGTGCCATCACCTGTGCTCTCCACTGATGGGGTGGCGGAGGCATCAGGGGTGGGGTTGCAGTCATCATCACAGACACTCTCCAGAAGATTTGAGAGTGTTGTCTTAAGTGTCTTACTAATCTGAAGGAATTTCACAAGTTTAAGATATGCGAGTAGCAAAAAAGGGGTTGTTCACAAACCCACTTGAAAAAAGCAAAATAATAAGAGTCAGAGAAACACACAGTACTGCTATGAGCATCTCTGAAGGAGTGCACAAAAATAAAGAGTGTGGCACAGATTTTACCTCCTCAGTTTCCAAGGTAACAGATGCCAGTCTGGACTGAAGCTGCTGGAATCTGGTCTCGAGCTCATACCTCACCTGACCTTCTGCGCTCACCTCACACACCTGTCACATACACCAGATATTTTTATTATACATAATGATGGCCCCTCATGGTGGCCACTGTGTTAAGAACACATGACCAGCTGAATACTATTCATTTTACCTTGGTAACACCTTAATAGCAAACCCTTTAAGTTAGCAAAAAAATTATCATAGGTGACAACTATTGCTGGTCAGGATGAAGTACTAGACCAGTGAATAAACACAAATTTACTTGTGCCATTAAGTTAAGCTTATATACATTAATAGAATTTATATTGTATATAAACAATAGATGTGATAGATTTTTGTTTTAGAATATATTAATTTATAATACACCACTATTCAAAAGTTTGGAATCGTAAGATTTTATTACAGTAAAAACAGTAATATTATGAAAATATTACTGCAATTTAGAATAATTGTTTTCCATTTCAATATATTTTAAAATGTAATTTATATCTGTGATGTAATGCTCAATTTTCCATTCTTCAGTGTCACATGATCATGAGAAATCATTCTAATATGCTGATTTACTACTGAAGGAACATTTCTTATTATTATCAATATTGAAAACAGTTGTGCTGCTCAATATTTTTGTGGAAACTGAGAGACATTTTTTCAGGATTTTTGATGAAAAGTTTGAAAGAACAGCATTAAAAAAAGGATTTACTGTCATTAAACTTTAAAATGGTAGTGTATATAAAATATTACTTGTATTGCACTAAAACATTACAAAAGTTTTAGTTTGTAATATATATAATTATGATTATACAAATTATAACGCTACAATATTTCAAGGATTTCATTAATTCAAGAGCTACTGAAAGCCCTACTAAATGCAGATGATCATTCTCATGCGTCACCTGGTCTCCTTCATGGGGCTGGTGCTGAAAGCGTAAGGGCAGACAGAATGCCATGTTGTGGGCCTGGAGCAGAGCATCTCTATCCTGGCCCTGGTTGATTCCAGTCACCGCTGTGTCTAGCTGCTGAAGGCCATTTTTCATATTGTGGACAGTTCGGTTTCTGTTGGAGAGGTAACCGCGTATAACCCGAGACACAGACAGGTGATACCCCAGATCTGTGCACTGCATTCAACATCAACCAGATGGCGAGACAAAGACAAAAAGAGAAAAATAATGTCATTGTTTGAGCAAACATGACTGTTCTGATTCACACCTGCTGTGATGTTCTGGATTTGACATGTTCTACAATGTGCCTCAGGCAGTGGGAATAACAAATCATCAGACACTTTTGAGAGCTGAAGATATCAATGCCACAAAAGATATACAGTACCAGTCAAAAAGTAGAACAATAGTGAAGTCATTGAAACTATAAAATGACACGTGTGGAAATTATCAAGTGACTTCATGAGGTGCATCCTGGGATTCTTTTAAACAGTCCTAAGGGGGTTTATATGTATGCTAGACATGTGTCAGCTCTTTTCCTGCACGTTTATGCTCCTACTTACTCATTAAAAATAGTTTTGTGAACATAGGCACTATTTTTATTTGTCTTTAAATGTAATTTAAAATATTTAAGTATAAATCTTTAGATCAAAAGTTGTTTAAGACCATGAGAAACATAAATCAGTACAGTGCGTTCATATTTTCAATGGTAGTGTAGATGGTTTTCTCTAGAGCTCTCTCAATGGACACATTCTGCAAACAGTAAATACATTAGATAAAATGCTCTGTGCTATATTTTGGTCAAGGGTCAATTCTAGATGAAAAGGGAACTAAAACCTAATGACATCAAATAAAGAGTGTCTAGACAGATGGTAATGGGACAGCAGTGTTTTAGACTCACATCAATCAGAGTGCAAATGTCCTGCAGATAGTACTTATTCATGGAGGCATTAGCTGCTGCCAAGTTGAGCAAGTAGTCGTTACGAGCTTTAGTGCACTTCAGCTGAGTTTCTTGTACTTTCCCTTGTCTCTGTGATGAAAACACATGTACAGTGGAAACTGGGGGGTTAGAGATAATGCGAGATACTGCTCTTCCTGTGCCATCTTCACAGAGCAAAGCTCCGGATGTCACCATCTTTCATTCTTACAAACCACCATTTTTACCTTCTCCATCAGTCTCTCCATTTTTTTCACAGAACTGCGCCTCTGCCCTCCTGATTGGCTGAGCCCGAGATCAGCTGACTTGCCCGTCTGTTTCTCCTCCAGTCGTGTGGCCTCTTTGAGCTTACCTTCAGCAGCCAAACAGTCTATGTGGTACTGATGGTAAGTTTTCAAAGCCTGTCAGAAATTAAACACTTTTACAACATGCACAGCAAAAAGTAATTTTCTTAATTCATATTCATTCATCTTTTTCCAGTATTATCTAAACATCCTTAAAACACGGTAAACGTTATTTTTACTTCATGGGCAAATACTTTTTTTTTTAAATTTATTGTAACATAATGAGACCGATCATTTTTGGATTATTGTTAGATTTGTGAATAAAACAGGATTAAAAAACTAATTATATAATTATTATTATTATTATTATTATTATTATTAGTATTATATGTAAGTATTATTATAAAAATGCTTATTTTACTTTAAAATTGTTTTAACATAATAAGACAGATATTTTAAGCCTATTTACAAATTTAAAACATATTTAAAATATAATAATAATGGGCAAATCAATTTTTTTAAATTATTGTTTAACATAGTAAGCCAATAATTGTAATTTTATTGTTTTATTTATGAATAAAGCAATATTCATGTTGTGACACTCAAATTCAAGCTCTATTTTTATTTTTTATGATCAAGCTTAGTGTATCTATTTTCAGCGACATTAAATACCTTGTAAGACTGCAAAAAGAACATGCACGCAAACATGAAAAAATCAGTGAGCCTTGAGCCAAGACACTTGTGGTAGGCAAGCTGTTTGTCTACTGGAGGGTAGAGAGCGCACAGCTGCTGTCAGCCGGGGTCAGTGGGCTTGATCTTGCAGCTCTGACCCGAGCACAGCTAGAAATGATCTCTGGAAAGCGGGGGGGCATGTGGGCTTTTTGTGCTACAGGATGAACCAAAATGAACTGAAACTTAAGGGTCTATAGAAAGACATGCAGACATATTCAATCATGAATGGATGTGCAAATATGTGCATCAAATGGTATTTAGTTTAGTTTAATCATGCAGTCTCTGGCCACAGCGAGATGGTGTAATTCAAGGCTGATGCAATTTGGACTCTATTTCAGTTCAGTTCAGTTCTGTTTCAGTTGCTTTTAAGCGTGTAAATTTAGCATGCTCACACCTAACGGCCTCCAACCTACCGTCTGCAGCTCTGTGGTGACTTTCAAGAGCTCATCCTGCATCTGGAGTCCCACCTCCTTGCTCTGAAACAGAGAATAAGAAATAAGGAAGATGGTTTGGCTGTGTTTTGTGTGGGAGTGTTATGTTGGTTAATAAGAGAGGAAGAGAAGAAGGGGGATTTAGATGTCAGATCTGGTAATAGAGTGGAAGAGAGAGATTTCTGTACCCGTTTTGCCAGGCGGTATGTGTCCTCTATGCAGTGTGAGAGCCGCTGCGTGAGTGTGTTGCAGCAAAGCTCACTCAGTGAACTGTGATCTCGGCTCTCCTGCCTGGTCTGGGTCAGCAGAACAGACCAGCACTGAGCCACCGACAGGTCCAACTGCTCCTTCCTAAAGAGAGACAGGAGTGAATGAAAGGTTAAAGTTTCAATGTAACAGAAATAGTGACAGATCTTTTCTTCTGTATTGTGACAAATCTGAGTGAAACAGGTTATCGAAAAAGAAAATATGTCGACTTGGTTCTATCTATCAGTTGTTGATTGGATGGAGGCAGATCTGACTGTGCTTGCAATTAACTGTAAAAAAAAAAATTAAAAAAGTGGACTAAGTGGTTAAAGTCTGGTATACATCACCAGAGAGAAGTCTGGTTTCACCAGAAGATCCAGTTATGAAAAATTGTTCACAATAAGATTAATGCCAATATATGCACATTCAACAAATATATATATATATATATATATATATACACACACACTGTGTAAGAAAATTTTTTCCTAGCAAGTGTATAGCGCCGACTTCAGTTACCCAGATGAGCCTGTGTTATCAGCTTTTACCGGTTGTTATCGAGGAACAACATACATCGGAATGTCGCGACTGACCAATCAGAATCAAGTATTCCACAAAGCCATGTAATAATATTAAGTAACATATTTTAGACGTAATATTGCTAGTTGCTTTACGAACGTTTGCTCTGCCAATGAAAAAAAAAACAGAAAAAAGTCACAGCTATTGTGGCAGTAGTGGTGTTCCTAAATGAATGAGTGTTTTTGAACTAATCAGTTGAGCAAATGATTCAATGACTCACAGAGACAGTAGTTTAATTGGTTACTGAAAGAACCAGTATGTTTGAATGAATCGGTTGAGTTAATGATTCAATGACTTATCCACAGATACAGTGGCTGCATCCGATATTGCATACTTCCCTACTATACTATAAAACAGCATGTGAACAGAATAGTATGTCCAAATTCTATTCTATCTAGAGTATTCATAACACCAATGGATATTTTACTATCTCACGAGGCCACAGGCAGGATTTATGAATGGCAGTTAGACGAAGCAACTGATGCTGGTTGGTCATATGACAATGACAAAATGATGAATATAGTACGTCTGGATTGCATTCATACTACACACATTCGTACTATATAGAAAGTACTTTTTAGAAGGTGACTAAATGATTGCTTATTCAAAAGAAGTACCTACTCAGAGAGTATGCAATTTCAGGCGCAGCCAGTCTTTTATTTGGTTACTGAAAGAACCAGCGTGTTTGAATGAATTGGTTGAGTGAATGATTCATTGACTCACTCATACATATATCTTTCTATCTATCCATAGAGCTATCAATCTATAAATCAATGTCTATCTATCTATCTATCTATAACGATAAGTAGATATACATCACTAGGCCACATCTCAGTTTGACTTCATCGGTGCTAAAAGCAGGATAAGTACCTCTTGGTCTTCACTGTGAACCTCTCGCTGAGTTTCTCCAGAGAGCGGGCATACTCTGCCTCAATCTCCCCCCGTCTGCGCAGGTACTCGCTAAGATCCTGCAGCTGCTGTGTCTTGACCTCCACCTGGGCGTCTAGGATTTTTAGCTGCTCTGAGAGCTGACCCCGCACCTCTGAGCAAAGAGACAGAAGGGAAAGAGATCACATATGGATGGTTTTCAGCACAAAAAGCGGCATGAACTGATGACTTTGTATCCCCCTGCACTAGTGTCCCTGGCCTGGGGCTGAGAGCTGATTGGATGAGGGAAGACAGCATCTCTAATATTGCCTATAAATACATCACAGTGCAGGCCTACATCTCACACACAGAACAAACATTACATGTAGAGAAGTACATTAGTCTGTACTACCTAGCCAAGTGAAAGGGACAGCATTAGATCAAGTTTTTACCTTTGATTTGTGTCTCATACTCCGCCAGACTCCCCTTTTCCTTTCTAAGTTTTCCATGCGATGTCATGTTCTCCTTTGTTGGTGTAGCGCTCCTGTTGACTTGTTCACAGTGACTCACAGTCTGAGCTGATCACGCACAGGCTTCGTTCCTCTTCACAAAAAAACGATGCTAATTCCAGTTTCAAGGTATTGGTGTTTTTATTTTTGCAAAATTAGCTATATTTCCATTATAGTGCAGAAAGGCAGGCCACATTTGGTCTGGAGTTCATACTGGGCTATTAAAGAAAAACCTTTTCAGTCTTTCAATTTGTGCCCTTAGCAGAAACGGAACAGGGAAGTCTCTGTGTGCACGTGTGTGTGTGTGTGTGTGTGTGTGTGAGAGTGTTTGTGTACACGGAGGGAGTTCCAATCCAAGCAATTCTCTCTCAGCACTGAGCTTGTGCATTTAAAGGTTTGTTTTCAGAGCAGAGAACGTTGCAGGGGCCTGATAGTTTTCTTTTTCCTGAGACTGTGGTTAAACGTGATTGTCCTTGCCTGGAAAAGACAGAGAGAGACACAGGAAGAGAATTTTGGTGTGACAACTGACGAAGACAAAGTACAAGACGAAGCAAATACAAGTTAAGAAAGACGGGAGAGGAAGAGAGATACAAAAAATGTTACTTCAGAATGACGTGTCTCTGGCACTTCCAGAAGACGGTTAAGCAAACAGAGTACACCTGCCCACATCCTGTTTGTCTTCTATGGTGTGTGTGATTCAGAAAGATTCTCACATCAAGACATCCTGTCAATCCTAAATTAAGTATCCACACTTTGTACTACTTCTAAAAACAAACCTTTCAAGTTCTCAACAAGGTTTACTTTAATTGAATGTCAAGAGGCAGCCCAACAGTACCAAAGTTGTAATTATTTTTGCACAATGCAACCTGTCCATGTTGGCATCTGCCTAGTTTGGCTGCTTCCACCAAGTGACAGATGAATTTGCATTAAAAATAGAGTCTAATTGGACACAGTCTTTGATATCAACAACAAACAAAATAGGAACGGTTTTGTTTTTCCTTTTAAGGAAGTCTGTTTATTTTGCTATCTAACTATGAACAATTATATAGATGCGTTTTATTATTTGCATTTAGTATCTTCAACACTGCCTGCAATCCAATCAGACAAACCTGTGACCCAATTTTTGGTCGCAACCTGCCAGCTGAGGACCACTGCTCTAAAGCATGAGCTAATAACTCAAATTAAAGGCCTTAAACACGTCAGACAGGGAAGGGAGAAATTTTTAGAAGCTCTGTCTCTGCCTACCTGACTGATTGTTTGCTGTAGGACGTTAGGCTGAACTGTGCTAGAGTTTCTGTGAGTTGCACCAGTGATGGCCGTTGGTCTTATGAGAGGGTGGAGGGACCTGAGTCATCATGGCTTTCGGCACAAACACACACACACTCATAGTCAGACCAGAGAGTGCTGCTCTAGCACTGTGCATTAAGAATTTAAGATACCACACATATATGGTGAGTCACCTGAGAAACACACACAGAAATGTTCTGCACATTATGAACTAATGTATGTACATTTACATACAAATAAAGAGGTTTCTCATCATGGTAATTTGTCTCATGTATGCACTTAAATATGTTGGTGTGCATATATGTTTTAGGCCAGGGATTCCCAAAATTTTGTAAGCCAAACCGCTTTGACAAAATATTTACTTGAGATTTTAAGTTAATATTTCAACAATTTATCAACACATTTACATGTTCACGGTTCTCTGATGTTGGTTAACGCTCACATGACATGCAAGTAAACAAATAAAATACTTCATTTTTTGGCAAATACATTATTTTGATTGTTATTATTTTACAATTATTTATTTTAATTGTACATTTTAAAGATTTAACAAATTATTACATTTTGATCAACTCACAACCCCACAGCAGTTATCTCATGAATACCAGTTTGGGAAACCCTGTTTTAGGCCTTTGGATGCTAAATATAAATGACAAATTAAACACTGTAAAAATTATTTTATGAAGTTGTAAATAAAACAGATTATTGGGGTCCATTTTACAAGAAAATACCATTTCAGTCTATCTACTTCAAATTGTAATTTTTAATTCAATGTCTTGCAGTTTCTTTGTAATAATTTGTAAAAAATGTACTAGCTATTCATGAGTGAAAATTGTTTCAAAGTAAATCCACCAGATTTGATTTTTTCAACCCTGTCACATGAGCACAAAGCTTTTCATGTAACAATAGCAACAAATAAACACATAATTATTGCACTATACCCATAATACTAATAGTATAGCAACACATTTTCTTGTCAACTGATTCCATGCAAAAGGCACATCATGCACTCTTACTAGTCATTGAGCAGTCATGACAGTCTGCTCTTCACTTCCTCCATCTGACTGTTTAGAGGTCAAAAGCCTCAGCCAGCCAATCAGAACTCAGCAGAGACTTCATTATGATAATGCTATTATTGATTCACAAGGGTTGAATCGGATTTGTGCACAATGGGGTTGAATTCTATTGCATTAGTGTATGCCAGCACTGCTGCATGTCAGTGCGTTTTTGATATATACTCTTGGTAGTAGTTTCTCTATTTTATAGAAAAGATTGAAGCACTTTAACTTTAGTCTATTTCAGATGTAAAAAAAAATGCAAGGCTGCATTTCTATAAATAAAACCCCACACGGTGTCCACTCATCTAATTGCATAATTCATTTAGCAATCACAATTCAGCATAATGGTGGTGGTGAAACCTATTTTTAAATATATGTATATGTATATATGTGTATATATACATATACACATACATATATATACACACATATATACATATACATATATACATATACATATACATATATATATATAC
>NW_015549558.1:434438-435254 GCF_001515605.1 Sinocyclocheilus anshuiensis | reverse complement strand
ATATATTTTGTCGGCTACACATAAGCAACCAAATGCCTGCGTGAAACCACTCCGGTGTCCTGACTGAGTGAATGTGCCTATTTAAACTTGATCTGTCTGCTGTATTGAGTTAAAAGAAACTGAGGGGAATTGGAGATCCATGGGATCAATCCTGTTTTACGCTCCCAGAGGAGGCTGGGAAGAAGCTGAGCTCTGGTCTTATCTCTTAGAGCAGAGGACCACAGGGACCCTCACACACACACACACACTTATAGCCACCTCTGCTGTGTTCTCTCATTGCCATGGAGTGATGCTCCTGCTGTACAGACAAAGGCACAAATATTAAAGGCTGAACGTGATGCATCACAAAATGTTTATTTAAGGGTATAGCTAACCCCAGTATGAAAGTTCAAGTTCATTTACTCACCCTCATGTCATTCCAAACCAGTATGACCTTCTTTCTTCAGTGGAACACAACAGATGATAATAAGCTGAATGTCTAAGCTGCGCTTTTTCGAAGCGGAGTCTAGCCCGGGGTCGTCACATGTGGTTGCCGCAAGCCTCCTTCATCGAATCCGCCGGCCACGCCGTTCTCAAGCCCGCCACCTCTGCTCACTCTAGCCCGCCGACCGTTCCTAACTCTAGCCCCCGGTCTCTGCTCACTCTAGGCCGCCGCCGCTCACTCTAGGCTGCCGTGTGTGAGGCTGTGTTTCGTTGTGAAAGCGAAACTACTTTGTATGGCCTTCCAAAAATGGACACGACTAGAAATCAGTGGTTAAGTTGTATTTACAACACTGTTCCAGAACACTTCAACCCAAATATTCAGATGTGTGCAGC
>NW_015549558.1:433671-434366 GCF_001515605.1 Sinocyclocheilus anshuiensis | reverse complement strand
GGAAAATAATGTGTTTTTTGAAACTTAAACCGCATAAACACATTTCATTACACCAAATACACAAAATAATGTTCTTTTTAGCAACATCATATGACCCCTTTAATGTTTTAGACCAAGGCTGCATTTTTGAAAAAACAAAACAAAACAAAAACAGTAAAAACGTAATATTGAAAAATATTATTGCAATTTAAAGTAACTGTTTTCTACTTGAATACATTTTAAAATGTAATTTGCTCCTGTGATGGCGAAGCAACATTTTCATCATCATCACTCCAGTCTTTAGTGTCACATGATCCTTCAGAAATCATTCTGATATGATGTTTTGCTGCTCAAGAAACATTTATTATTATTATTATCAATATTGAAAACAGCTGTGCTGCTTAATATTTTTGTGGAAACTGTTATACATTTGTCAAGATTCTTTGATGAATATAAAGTTCAAACAGCATTTATTTGAAATGAAAATTAGTTAATGTACAATGTAAAAGTCTTTACTGTCGCTTTTGATCAATTTAAAGGGGTCATATGATGTTGCTAAAAAGAACATTATGTTGTGTATTTGGTGTAATACAGTGTGTTTATGCGTTTTAAGGTTCAAAAAACGCATTATTTTCCACATACTGTACATTATTTTTTCTCCTCTATGCCCCGCCTTTCTGAAACGCGTCGATTTTTACAAAGCTCATCGGTCTGAA
>NW_015549558.1:406978-433227 GCF_001515605.1 Sinocyclocheilus anshuiensis | reverse complement strand
TAGGCGTGGTTGACTCTTAACTTTTATAAAGAATATCTCTTTGGATTTGAGACTTTAGTCTTTGCAACTTTACAGATCTTCTTTATGCACCAAGAGCTTGTAACACTGAGAAAGGAAAAATTGAAATCGCATCATATGACCCCTTTAATGCATCCTTGCTGAAACAGTCTATTAACTTCTTTCAAAAAAAAAAAAAAATTACTGACCCTAAACTTTTGAACGGTACTAAAGTTGCAAATCACAGCTAAAACAAACAATGTATATTTCCCACCAGTACCCACACACTCTTTCCTGACAAAATGCCAATACAATACTGAAGTCACACTATTAAGTGCAACATACCCATAAACATCAAATGTCATTCAAAATGGAAACACACAGACTCGTCAAATTATACAACAGTAAACCACAACATCACTACCTACACAACAGTATAGAAACTCATGTGATGTGACCATTGATAATGCATACCACATCCATGAAACCGTTAGCCTATTGCAACCCTGATCTCATTTTCAGCTTCAGATGTGTGTCTGTCCACAAATCTTGTTGCTAATGTTCATTACCTACAATAAATAATGAAATAACATCACAATTGCACCAAGAGCCATTAAAGTGAGCACAATTCTGAACATGTATGTTATGGACCATGGAAAAATGCATTTCTGCAAATATTGCCTGAAACTAATAAGTTAATTAAGATATGCTTTGCTCTGATGGCTGCCAATATGAAACATCAGATGAGATCTTTGAAGCATCTCAATGGTTTTTCCTAGTCAGCATTGTGATTAAGTCTCCTGTGTCTCAGATTTTGCTCCCGAGGAATGGGTACAGTAATCTCACTCAGAGATTCAGAAGAGATCTCAACAATGTCTACACTACCGTTCAAATGGTTAGGGTCCGTATGTCTCTTATGCTCACAAAAGGCTGCATTTATTTGATTAATGGCTGCATTAATTTGAGTAATATTGTGAAATATTATTACAATTTAAGATAACTGATTTCTATTTGATTATATTTTAAAATGTAACTTATTTCTGTCATGGCAAAGCTGAATTTTCAGCAACCATTACTCCAGTCTTCAGTGTCACATCCTTCAGAATCCTTCAGAAATCATTCTAAAATGTCTTTACTAACATTACTGAGATTTACCTTAACTCACACATAAGCTAAGAAAGAGCAACTTCTGAGCTATAACATTTTTAAGAGATAGCGAGAGCTTTGAGGGACAGCTCAAAGCAGTAAATAGGAGCTGAGTAGAGGTCATGCTGAGATGAGACTGCTCATCTGATATTCACGATTCCCTTTCCTGCACTGTTGCGCCTTTTCTGCTTGTGTACATGAAAACAAACACAGACACAGACACACTCTCTCTCTCACACACACACACACACACACTCTCTAATCCCATATTAAGCAGCTTGAGTCACTGTAGTCTTTCCTGCACTTCCCCTGAAGTCTGACATTGTGACGTGCTCTGTGGGTATCAGGAGCACATCTCTCTTCTCCTGCGTTTCATCCCTGCTTATCTGCCAAGTTTTCCCTCTGACTCATACATCTACCCTTCAATAACTTTCAACGGAGCATCTATCCCAGCTGCCCCATATCTGCCTTTTCAAAGGCTAGTTCACCCAAAAATGACAAATCTGTTATTGTTTCCTCATACACATGTTGTTCTGAACCCGTTTAATTATTTTATTAATTGGAACACAAATGTAGAAGTTTAGCAGAGTGATGACACTTCTCATTTGCATAAAATGAAAGTGAATGATGACCAGAAACTGTCAAGCTGCAAAAATGACACCACAAGTGGTCCATATGACCATCATTTCAAGTCTTCTAAGTCATACATTCCTTTTGTTGTGAGCAGCAGACTGAAATGTAAGTATTTAACTCTTAAAATGAAAATTAATTCATTATACTTCTGTTATCATTTACTCATGTTGAACCTCATGTAGTTCCAAACCTGTATGACATGCTGTCTTCTGTGGAACACAAAATAAAATATTTTGAAAAATGTCTCAGTGCTTATTTGGCCCATGCAATGCCCATCCAGTCTTGGTTTGGACCCCATTGACTTTCATTGTATCGACAACTGACAATGATCAAAACATCTTCTTTTGTGTTCCACAGAAGAAAGTCATACAGGTCTGGAATGACATGATGGTGAGTAAATGATGACAGAATTTTTGGGTCAATTCCTCCTATTAAATCTCATTTGTGTTCATGTAGGTTTAATGTCAGTGATGCAAAATGTATTTGGATCTAGCGTGTCTTATCACCACTTGTGACAATAAATTTGAATATGTAAAACTGAATATTTATTTATTGAACATGTATTTTCTGAATGTGTATTTCATATTTGAATATTTAAATCCCATTAAAGAGATTTGAGAGGTAGAGGGGAAGATTTTTTTCAAAGATCAAAATAAATGCAGGTTTATTACTCACATAGTTATAGTATGACTTCAGATGACTAGGAATATTGTGCAAATTGACTACTTTTTTTCTCTTACTTAGAGCCTGACAACCATTCACTTTCATTGTATGGAAAGGAGCAGTGTGAACACTCTACCAAACACCTCCTTTTATGTTAGACAGAATACAGACAACTCATACAGGTTTGGAAGGACATGAGGAAGAGTAAACAAGGACAAAAATTTTATTTCAACCTATACTGTTCCTTTAAGGGTGATTAGAAGTGTGAAAATGAAAGGGAGGAGATTGTGCAAGAGGAAGAGAGAGAGAGACACAGAGGGAAACCCTCCGCCAAATGACAACACCACAGAGGTAGAGGAGGTGAGAGGGGAGGTGTTGAGGTGGAAGAATGAAGCAAAGAGGTGGGACGGACAGCCTGATAACAATCAATGCTGAGACACACTGAAAGAGGAAGCAGCCCGTCAGTTAGCGGCTTTCTCTCGCTTTGTGGTATTCATGCGCACAATCATTCATGTATGCAAAAGCACGCAGTCTATGCGTGGACGTGATGAATTTGAATTGAATTGAATTGAATTGATGGACGCATCTGCCAAAAACACGCGCACACACTCAATAACGCATGCATCTAAGAAATGCTCGCTGTCATACATACACAAACATGTCAGTGAGCCTCCACTGCGTGTGTGAGGAGGAGGTGGAGTGAGAACACATAAACATACAACCGGTCATGCTGAGAGGACTGCACAGTGAATTTATAGTCATAAATAATAAAGAAAACCCAGTCTTACCTCATTCTAATAGGTTCTGTCTCTCTCTTTCCCTCTCGCTGGACACAGAGAACACTGTGTTTGAGTCACTCAGATTTCACGCAGCCAGTTTGATTTCACCCCCTCTGACACTCTACACACATGACTCTCTCTCTCTCAGGGAAAGCATTCAAAATAAGTTGGAAACACACGCACGCACGCACACACACACAAGCACGCATGCTAGAAAACAGCTCCCCTTCTTTGGTTCACACACACACACACGCGCATGCCTCTCTCTGTCTCCTCTGCTCTCAGGCAATCAGAGAGAATGGCACAACCGAAGCCACGCCCCCTCCGCCCTCCTCCCCACAGGCTTACTATAAATACAGAGATGGATATGAATATGCTGTCTTGTTCTCTCGTAGACTTTGCCCCCTCCCGTTCTGCTCCATCTCTCATTCCTAATATTCCCTCTCTGTGGCCATGAAATGCTTCTCTTATGACCTTGCATTGTGCTCGCGGACTACCAGCCCCCCTTTCTCTGCGCGCGCGCACACACACATTCAGGATTAACGTACAGTCATGAATTTATTTAATGTTCTTGCAGATGAGCTATAAAACTGATACTAATGCCAATCCAAAAGGGACTGAATGGGTAATAGCAAAATCTGGGCGATAAACAAACAATGGCCGACTACACACACACACCTGCTGGCAGTAATGGCCGGTTCACACAGAACGTGTTTTTCCGTTCCACTGCGTTATGTTTCTCTATAAAAACATAGACCGTTTACATAGGAAGACCGTTCAACTTTTAAAAACGTTCTTTTTCTTTCCACCGCTGCGCCTTTGCTTTTAGACGCAACATGTTCTTTGTGAACAGACTGTTGCTCAGGTGCTAATGACCTGTCACATCTAGTATGCAATGCATGTGCAAACATTCGTGTAGCTCATTAGATCCATAATTGTTATGCATACAATAAGAGTTTTCAGATGAGTTATCACAGGAAATGGTGCCCACAAAACCGCCAATTTACTCAGTCACAGACTCGTGACAGCAACCGCTTCAGATGCTAAAAGGATACCGAGAAGTGTTTGTGTGTGGGTTGTGACTTGTCAATGTGCCAGAATTATTAAAGGGGTCATATGATGTTGCTAAAAAGAACATTATTTGGTGTAATGAAATGTGTTTATGCGGTTTAAGGTTAAAAAAACGCATTATTTTCCACATACTGTTATTGCTTCTCCTCTATGCCCCGCCTTTCTGAAATGCGTCGATTTTCACAAAGCTCATCGGTCTGAAAAGCGAGGTGTGCTGTGATTGGCCAGCTATCCAGTGCATTGTGATTGGCCGAATACCTCAAGCGTGTGACGGAAATGTTACTCGCTTTACCATATTGTGATGCCATCTCCCAGCAGGATGAGACAAAACCAATAAAATCCATTACAAACGAGGCATTTGTTGCATCCAGTGGGGATTTATGACATTAATTTTATTTATTTAGTTATGTTTAAACATGGCACAAAAATGCTGCCCTTTAGGCTACTGAATGCAAACACAATTTTGGCACATCAGCCCAAAAAACAAACAAAAAAATTATAATAAAATAAAAAACAAACAAAAAAAATCAAAAATAGTGAGGGGATAGTTGAATTATTGGTTAATAAACTAATGTTTTCTGAGTCAATGTTGACTATCCATCCTCATTGGACGTGCCTTTAGAGAGAACTGCATCTTTACGGATTACATGAAAGAGTTTTTGTTTTCGATTTGAATTATTTCGTCTTAAAATAGTAATTTAAAGCATTCTATAGATATATTTATCATGTCGGTGAAGCGCTCCTGCTCAAAACCAAGAGGACAGAAAGCGCGTCCTGTTTGTGTTCCTTATTTTACAAAAGCACAAGGTTTTGTTGATATTGTGAGTGCACACAAATACAAGTAGACCCTTTGCAGTTCCGAAGGATGTATACTATTACCTTTATGAGCAAAAATGACGGCGTTCCACGGTGAAAGCCGATCCGGCGATCCACAGCGCGAAGTTGATGTATTTCCTCAGCGATCAGCACGGATTAGCTCTAGGCATGACGAAGCGGATATACCAAGAGCTTGTAACACTCCAAAGAGAAAGAAAAAATTGAAATCGCATCATATGACCCCTTTAAAATTGTTGTTGAAACATCAATATGCTTGGCTAATGAATTTAGAAGAGGCAGTTATATTTTTCATCGTTATGTAAAAATACCTCATATGCATGAAAGCAAATATAGTTTTGTAAATGAGAAGACCTTATGGGACAGATCACCCAAAAATGACAATTGTGTCATCATTTACTCACCCTCGTGTTGTTGCAAACCAGTATGGTTTTTCTTTCTGTCGTTTTGAAGAATGTTAGTAACAGTTCAGATTGACTTCCATTGTATAAACAATTCCTCAAAATATCTTCTTTTGTGAGAAAGAAAGCAAGAAAGAAAGTCATGGTTTTGGAATGACATGAGGTTGAGTAAATGACAGAATTTCTATTTTTGGGTTAACTATCCCTTTAACATCTAAAATGAGTAAAGTAATGAAATGTAAATGTAGCAATGTAATCGTTTTCATTTTGTGGTTTAATATCTAATAAATAATTCAATATTTCTGGCTGACTGTACAGTAAAATTCTTGTCCAGAGTTTTGTAAGGTGCAAAGAGAAGTTCAACCCCTTCACCTCCCCCATCTTTCCTGTACTTGTTTCCTTCCTCTCTTGTGTTAAGCCTGTGTTCGCTCTCTTTCTCTCACTGTAAAATCCTCAGGATGTGACAAATAGAGAAATGAAGCCTCCTAAATCCTATAATGTGAAACAAACACACACAATATATTTACACATAAAACCAGACAGAAACACACACAGCTGAGCAAAACATCTACAGCTGCAGTGCCGCCCAATCTCACCAGATATAAAAATATTGATGATTATTGATCCCTAAAGAGAAATTCAGTTCACCAGCAGCACTATTAAACAGAGTGCACATATAATGAAACTGTAACTGCGTCCAGTGAGCATAAACAATATATTTAGCATGTATGTGTGTAGTTGGTCAGTAAGGACTTACAAAATCATGGATATAATAGCTGTGACAAGGGTTGTTGCACATGCTCCAGTTCCCTTGTGGCAAACGAATGGTCTACGGGAACCATCACCCCACCCATGAGTGCTTGGAAAGGCGACTCCACTGTGAGGGTGGCTGGTGAGAAGCCATAATGTGACTTGGACATCAATGTCACATGAACATTTATAGCAAGTTGTCAGATTTGTGCAATACCAGAAGCGATTTATAGGGTCCGGCAGGTAGCAAACATATAAGCAGTTTATTGTCGGTGCTGCCTCTGATACCATTGGTCTACACTTGCCCCTCTTCCCGCATCAGCCCTTACTACCCCGGCCTGTCCTCCCTAGGGACAGTTCAGTTTCCACTTGGTCAGTCAGTCCTCACAGCTTTGACCTACTTCATGTCTCTGGCTTCATATGCATACTCATAGGCTCACACACTCCAAACTGCACATGCAGCGATGCAAATGAACACTGAGTGGTGATTACGAAGCTGATTTCACCTGCTGTGGCCTGATGAACACATCAACAAAGCTGCTGTTCAGAGATGCTGATGGACTGCAGAATGTAGCAGTGACATAAATAGACCACATAGGCATGTGTGCATTGATCATGGGGTTCAAAGTCTGAAACCACACTGTAAAAGCTGAGATTCAAAATCCGTTTTTTAACCTGGAAATCAAGAGGAGGTTCATGTGAAACATTTTCAACCAGAAAACTGAACAAATAGGAAATATTTTAATATTTAAGCAAACTGGTGACATTGCAGCATGTGACTCTTTGTACAGATGTTTCTGCTTCCACTGAAGCTCAAATTGTTCTTTGGATCACTTTCAAATCTAGAGAACATGATGATCAGGTTTCACACATACCTGTCCTGTAGAGTGCATGAAATTTGAGTGCTGCTGCCATTAAAGCAAAAGAGGAACAAACCAATACTAGGATTATTTTTCAGTTCACTACAATATATATTAATATATTTTGTAATAAAAAGTTTGAAAATTAAATGGGAAAATGCAAACTAGAAATATTTTCACTAGTAGACTGGTCTCACACATTTAGACCCCTTACATTTATATATGTATCTAAAGACTCTTCAGAAGTTAGCTGTATGCTTTCCAGAATATAGGGCATAGTACATACGTACAACAGAAAAAAAAAAACAGAATAAAAACTGCTTAAAGCATCAGTTTGCCAATTTTCAACTAGCTTTGTATTGTTACAGTGTCGGTAGTATATGAACAGAATTTTTCAGTGTTACTTGCACCAAGATATCCCCGTTTATTTGTCAGCAAAAGATGTAATCCAGTGGACTTTTGACAGCTCCAGGGCTTTTGTGAAAACTATAGATTTTATAGTACTTTTTTTAAAAATTGCATTTCTTCATAGACAGTCAACTTTTATTAAAACCCCATCTAGCCAGCAGTGAAGTGCTACTTTTAACAAAACAGGCAGCAAAGTTTTGGGCTACAAGATACTGCTACAACGTAATCATTAGAACGGTGAATTACTGAAAATGAGTAAAATCCATCATATGAGCTAGACATGTCATAGAAAGACCTCTAAGTAATGGAGTTACTGAAAGTCATGAATTCTCTGGAACTGTTTCCTACAAGAAAGGGGAAGCTGAAATAAGAGTTAAAGTGAACTGCACTCTCATTTCATTATTGATGGGTGTTATGAAAGTTTTCTAAATAGTAACATCATGTAACACTAATTTAAAGGTGATGTAAGACAATAAGCCACTCATAAAGTTCTCCAAAAAGCGTAAACACTGTAGCTCTCTGCAACACTGGTGCAACCAATGGCCTGAGTTTGGGGTGGGACTGTCTGTTTACTAACCAATGGCAGATAAGGGAATGTAAAAAAAAAATAAAAATCATTATTTTTACAATTCTGTTCAGTGAAGCAAGTGGCCCAGAAATTACACACTGTAGCTTTAAACTACAAACAGAGATAAAGACTTGCTTGTAACAGAGGCAGCCTGATAGCGCAACTCTGTGGTCATTCTAAGTACTGCATGTGTTGTGATGAAAACCTCAGCTTTGATACAAATTTGATGCTAATATGCAGACTGCCGTTTATTAGTCAAACCAGCATGCACAATTTCTCTTGCAAATATCTAACTCTCACAAACAAATGGCGTACAAGTCTCTTATGCAGTTGTACATAAATAATATATTATTCATTTGCAAATGCAAATTATGTGTTCATATTAATTAAAAATTAAATTGTTATGAGGAATAATTATTGCAACATCCCAGAGCTCTAATGATGCACTAGTACAGTAGAACAGGAAATACTGACATAAAGTAAAAATAATAGCATTAAGTGAATTTAGAGTCAGTAATTGTTCGTAAATTTATGATAAACAGTTAAGGCCCTGTTAAACAGGACTGATCCTCTGAGACACAGGATATCTACAGAGAGTACACATGGCTGAATCAGGAACTGAGGGTAGGGTGAGGACAAGAGGGAGTTTCTACTGGCAATGGGGGGTTGGGCTACTGTGATGTAGCTGTGGCCCAGGGGTGAAAATGCACCGCTGTGTAAACTGATGTCAGTGTGGATCACCACTGTTTGTGCGTCTCATCTGCTCAGCCTGTCTCACAGCCTTCTCCAGCTCCCCCTGGGACAGCAGCCTACAGTGCTGCAGGGCAGAGAGCAGCTGGGCCCGAGAGTTACTGATGAACGAGTGGGACAGGAAATAGGGGAGACCACCTCCATTCTTCAGGAAGTAGAGCGGCACTCTGATCATACCTAATACCTGGAGACAGAGAAGAAAGTTGCAGTATATTTACGCACACAAGAAAAGAATAGACAAGAGCTTTAACCTCTAAACCATGGTCTGTGGCTGCAGCTACAGCTGCTCTCTCTATCTCTTTCAGCTCTGACTCTGTCATCTTCCTGATGTAGAAGTGCGTGATGAGCCTAGGGCTAGATGGAGAAAGGCAAGAGGACACGTGATTGTCCACGCCCACAGGCACAGCCACGCCCACCTCTTCGTGTAGTTCTCTACTAAGCCCCGCCTCCAGCGACTCCTTAGATGGGTTCACCAATCTATAGATTATAAAATAAAATACAGCCTCCATGAATAAAGCCTGTTCATTTATGAACAACTTTAAATTCTTTTCAAGATGATTTACTTATTTTTTCCGTGCTGAAAGATGAACTCACCCCCCTGGAAAACCCAGCAAGCCATCAAAACGCATCTGCATCTGAATGACAGTAATCTGAATTCAGGTTCAGGGCGTTCATTTGCATTTTGTTTTTAACTTGCTGCTTTAATATAGTGCACCTGTCGCAGTCGCACTCTTCAAATAAAGGTAAATAGATGTACATGTCACAGTAAGAGCACTCTTCCTTACCAGTACTATATGTTTGATTGGGATTTTCCCGAAGAGTTTGGCACTAGAGTCTCCGTACAGCATAATGTGACACGCATGTCTGTAGCCCTCCCGTGTCAACGCATCTTCTCTCGTGATCTGTTCCGCCATTCCAGGACGAGCGATAAACAAATGAATCAACTGTATATTTAATTACGCGTATTGATATGAGCGTGTGTTACTACTGCGAGCAGTAACGTTCCACTATGATCACCTGACGTTCACTATTTCAAAATAATAGTCCACTGAGAACGCAGCATGAATTTTTTCACCATAGTTAAGTTACCAAAATAAATATAAAACCCAAAGTTAAAAACAACAAAACTGTGTTGTGTTTACTAAATCTGTCAAATAAAACAATAATAGTAATTAAAATTAAAATCCTGAAATCTGTTTAAAATGTTCAAAAAAGTGTTCCCAAATTAATATATACATAATTATTTTAAAGAAGCAAGAATAATTGTTTTAACGATAGTACTTTGGCCAAAACTATTGTTACCATGGCAATTTTTGGACACAATATTTCATATAGACCTGAAATGAAAACGATTGACTTAAACAAACAAATGGTTTTTGGTAATATATTTATAAGCATATAGTTTGTACAAATATTGCATAATATTTAAAGGTTATGCATATTAATAATTCATTGCGTAGTTTTTATTAACTTCTCAGACAACGTACGTCTGTTGTCCTATAGATGGCAGTAGCAACTAAATTGTGCTCCTGAAGATGTTAGCATTCACAAAAGAAAGAAAGAAAGAAAGAAAGAAAGAAAGAAAAGTATTCCTGTTGAAAGAAGCCAGAGGACAACGACTAAATACAGTGCTTCCCCTTTATTTTATGTTACTCTGAATCTATGCCACCTGTGCATAGCACTAGAAATAAAATGCAGTGTGACTTCAAAAGCAAAGGCGATTACACGGTCATGAGTGTTAATTCCTCAGGTATGCTAGACTCTAGTTTCATATTGCCTAATTAGCTTGCATAGAACCAGTGAACTGCTATGGCCCTCACCTAACATTGTAATGTATCAGACAAGTAATTTCAAAATGACTTTGTTAGTGACAACAACAACGAAACTAATCTAAAAGTGATTCTTGTACATATCCATATATAAATGTTTGTACATATCCTATATAATAAAAACTTGTGGTTAAACAGAAAATGAATACTGTAGGATGGTGTTTGGTTCCTGTTCATAAAATGGTATTAGTGCATGCATACAAGTTTAAACGTTCTACCCGCAAGACAACTTCTGTCATTTATTTCATAAACAAACTACTAAATATCTGAGTGTTGTAGCAGCCCAGAGGGAATGTGTGTTAGACATCTCAAGGGTGTAAGACTACACTGCCTCCATGCCATACACTTGACAGGATTCTTCAGCAGCCTTTGGAGCTGTACAAGTTAAACCACGATTCTACTACCATCTCTCTGACCTTGCGCATTGCAAGGTGATGACTGGAGGAAATATTCTGTTTCACAACCACTCCCTTCTTATTTTCAACAAATATCATTTGTCTTCTCAAGTCCTGTGCCAGTTGGATAGAGTGGAACATGCAGGCATGATGCCTTAGCGAATTATATAGGACGATCTAATAATGCATATACATGTAAACATTTTTAAACAACTAAAATATCTGAATATAGCTACATTCATTTAGCATCAGTGAGCAGTGGTGTAGTAATGGTAAATAAATGACAGTTAACACAGTCACAGATATACTAACTATAAGGCGAAGGATGAGAACTGTGGGTAAATATGGTACTGGTGTGTGTGTGTGTGTGTGTGTGTGTGTGTGTGTGTGTGCATTCTCCAGCAGTTGTTGCAGTGCTGGATAGGGCTAATGTGGGTTTTCTGAGTCAGCCGTGTGGATGTTTCCATCAATCCCTGTGCACTGAATTGTTTCACATAGCAATTACTATGGGAGACTGACTGAATTAACCCATATTCACTTCTCATTCCAATCTGTCAAGGTTCCAATTGTCCCATGGTAGGAGACAGTGAATGAATGTGGAGATGTGCAGGTGTATGTAAGTGGGGCTGAGAATTTTAATTGCAGGTCATATGTACTATTTAAATAGTAATGATGATAGTGTAAGCCTAAACTGGGTATGTTAAGAGACAATGAGACAGGTGAAGAGATAAAGCGAGTTTATGAAGGTGTGCACATGGTCACATTCATCACAGCTTTTGTTTTGCTCATTTTGATCACTGTAAATGTATAGCAATTAAACATTCTAAAGTGATTAGCCGGAAAGATATTACAGTAATTTACATTTTTGGCCAATTACAAATTCAATTTAATTAACCAACAATATGAACTATATTAATTGGTGGATCGATTCTTCTCATTATTATTATTAAATTATTATATTAGAAATAAAAAATTGTAAATGAAAGAATTTAATTATTATTAATTTAAATGTATTTTAGTTATTATAGTAATGAGAAGAAGAAATAATTGTTCAATCAATTAATGCAGTTCATTAGCCTTACTGTGGACTGTTGGACAAACAACAAAGCAACTTGGTTCATTAATAGAATTCAACTGATGTGCAGCCACAGGTGAGTGTATATGCATGTTTTACAATGGCTTTAAACATGGTTCATCCAATCAGAATTTAGAATCAAATCTATCTGCTTTATAAAATGTAACTGAAACTTTGAGCATCCACGCACATAGACTCGAATCAGGCATCTAGGATTGTTAAAGTCAAGGTTGATTTTGTTAACTCTGTCCATCCTCTCTGGGCTTACCGTGTGGCAGGGGATTGCGCCAGAATGGCTGTGCTATTCTTGAGCCTGAGTGCTTTCTAAGTTTAAAAGGTTTATGTAAGCTGCTGGCTATTGTTCTGGTGAAGGCGTCAGGGATTGTTATGGGGGATCTTGGGGGGAGAGATATAGTGCTGTCAAAATCCAGACTAAAATAGGCAGACAGCTGTGGGTGCTCATATATAGGTTATGTGTTTGAGCGTGTGTGTGTGTGTGAGACCTAACACAATGCAGATGGCACTGGTTGTCTCCATCCAGTGAGTCACTTGCTAAAAGACTGATTAGCTTACATTATTGCTGATTTGCGGGGACAGGCTGGCTGGTAATCCTGAGATTTGGACATCTAGGGTTTCCTAAACTCTCCTTCTCTTCATTCTCACTCTCAATCACACACACATGTGCAGACGTGTTGCTGTGTCCCAGGGTCTTACGCCACTGTCAGAGGCAGATCAGTGGGAAAAATTAATGTAGAATCCTGAATTGTGGAGCAATTGAACGCTGCTCAGCTGGGATCTGGTTCACATATCACACATAGGATTTAGAAGACCAGGAGATACTGTGTGTTTTGATTGGCAAGAGGAAAACATTTATTAAGAGGCAGTTTGTGTGTATTTCTCTTGCCTCCATTGGGCGTGGGTATACAGAATGTGACCACCCTCCTCCACCTCTGACCTTTTAGTCTCTGTGGTAGAGCCTTGTGCCACTGGATGAGAGCTGATAATCTGAAACAACTGCTCACCATGTGTAGAACTTCAAACCCTGGTTCCTGGAAGCTTTGTTCAGGTGTGCCATGTCGGCCGCTCTTTTATGGCAAATGACATTGTAATTATTTGTATAATGTTGGAGAGAGACGCTTTTTAAACGCTGAACTGAGGAAATAATCAAAGTGTTCACCTAAATGGTTCGCTCTCTCTGATGATTAGCGTTTGAAAGTCTGACTCATTCTAATGAATCAGTTCATCTTAAACTCTTCTCTCTGTCCTTGGTAACGGAAAGTCTGATTCATTTTAATGAATCGCTTCATCTTAAAACAGTTCTCTGTCCTATGCAGCATTGGAAAGTCCGATTTATTCTAATAAATTGATTCTTCCAAACAAACAGATTACAAAACAATTCACAGTTTCATGTCCTTGCACCATATACTATTTTCTGTTTTGGTTATGTAAACAGGATATGTGTGATGGTAACTGGATATATAAATTGGTCTGTTCAATTTAATACAGCCACACTAATTGATCATTCATTTAGAAGCCCTCATTGTTTTGGTGTAAGCTTTGACTTAATTATAAATTACATCACTGAATAGTTTACTTTTTTTACGAAAACATATTCAATAACTCCAGTGTAGTTAGCTATTTTTTTGTATGTAGCTTGTAATGTAGCTAACTGTGTTTTCAAAAATAAGTTTCCTCAACTCTAAAATTGCTGTATGATGTAATCTAATTTATTACATCATTCCTAATGTCACTACAAAATAAAAATAAAAATAAATGAACAAAAATAAAATATAAAAAATAATGTGTACTTATCAAAAGTCACTTAGGGAACAGAGAGTTTAACAGCACTTTCAGTATAAACACGTACCAAACATAAATGGTGACATCTGTCCACCTCTGACAGTATTTATAGGGTTTAGATAATGTGGACGCTCTTTCAGTGTTTGATCACTGACTGATTAGTAATTTCTAAGGGAAACAAAACAGAGCACCGCCTCTTTAACCACAAACCCATGCCACACAGCATAGCTATCTCTGCACGGAATGCCGGCTATTGGGAACAGGAGTTGTATTCTCTTCTATTTTCGGACTACATAGTAGGCTCTGGATTCTGCTAGAGGACACTTATCTCAGCTTTAGCCCTCAAGGTCGACAGCTTCTGAGGCGCCTATTTGCTGAGGAGGATCTGATTGTAGGCTATCAGTAATCGAGTATGAACGTTATGCAGATCTTGTGTGTACAGTTAATGAGTACATTTAGCAAGTAATCATAAATAACAACTATATAAAATAACAAAATTAGATATGCATATAAAACTTATATTTCTAATTCTGATAAAGCCACAAATATACCGCATATACGTGTTTGGTTCGATACTGTGGCTATCGTTACCACAAGTAAACGCGTCTCTTCTCGAGGGTCAATTTAGTGATAATCTAACTTTTGTGGTTACAGAAATATTGTCTGAAAACGTTGTATGCACAAAATAACCCTCTTTCCCGCACCAATCTTTTGTTTTTGTTCCCTTATGGGGGTTCAAGCCTTAGGGCCAGACCCCTCCACAGGCCACCACAATTCGCACCCTAAATTAGCATTTTTATTGTAATCACTTTTTGGACAATTATAACATCACTTAAGTTTTTAAAGAAATAGAGGGGTCACGTATTTAACCTCTAGACAGAAGTGTATAAATCACAACCAACAACAATGTCGTTTTAAAAATAACCCCTTACAGTACGGTTCCGTCAAACCTGTTTGCCTTTTGTGAAGGCGCAGGGACGGACCGCACGGCCACACAGCCAATGAGCAACTGAACACACACGGACACATGGGGGTATCTGACATATCTCCCCAACTCTGACCTTGAGGGAAACAATAAAAGAGGACCGGACCACTTCTTTCGAGGCCAACCCGTTTAGACATTACTGAGGTTAGTATTCAAATGCATGTGGTTTTTTACAGCGCTGTTTGGATGGGGCGCCGTGCCTTGCATGTGACGAGAAGTTACTTTTTTTTTTGTACACACACAAATTCTTACCAAGATTGTGGATTAGAGATGTTTTTTTTTTCCTATGGCAAACACAACAAAGTGAAGAAAACTTTTTCTAACAAAGTTTCTACGACGTTACAGGTGTTTTGAACGCAGGTCCGGGACCAGAAGCGTTAATCATGTCCCGCTTTATGGAATTGAGGGAATTCGGAGACGCGGCAACATTTCTGCGTAAAACCAACCTGGAACAACTCGCTGCGCAGTCCCATGCGTTTGATGGTACTGTCACACATCCTGTTTGTGTCCTGTGTGAAAACCAGATTTTTTTTATTGGTGCACAAGCCTATCAAAATGTTTAAAGAATTGATTTGAAATCATATCCGATTCTGAATGAATGGGTTACTGATTGAAATGAGCATGTAGTGTGCATGTAAACACTCCTAGAATAGTGACTTTTCCTAGATATTTTGACATAACACAATCTAATTTATTACATGCAAAACAATACAAAATACATCTATATTATATCCTACATAATGTAGGCTAATAATAATAATAATAGTGTTATTTTCAATTTGTGTAGCATGTGCATAAGAGGAAACCTACCATGGTATGTAATGTTATTAGTTACCTGGCTGTAAATTTCAGAAGAGCCACACATACTTCTGTGTGCAGGGAAGAAACGTGTTTGGATTCCAGATGAGAAAGAAGCCTACACTGAGGTGGAGATCAAAGACACTGATGGAGACAAAGTCATGGTGGAGACCAAAGATGGAATGGTCAGTCAAACGTCAATTGGCCTTGTTGTTTTCCTGAGATCACACTGCAAAAAAAAATAATTTTCTTAATCACCGTTTGTCTTATTTTTCAGTAAGTATAGCATTGTTACAACAAGATACATTTACTTGAGAAGAAATTGCATAAGACTTGCTTTAAGAGAAAAATCTTTAAATTATCTTTCTTACCTCATTGGGAAATATTTTTTTCTTCTTTTAAACTAAAGTCAAATAATTTATTTGTTCATGCTTAAAAAAAACAAATAAAGAAAAGTAAACTTAATACATTTTTACTATAGAAAAAATATAGATTAAAGAAATTATATTTTATTGCAGTGTACATCAAAACAATGCTCATGTTATCTTGTGAGCTTCTGAAAAAGCTGTTTTTTATGATGTGTGTATTATATTGTATTTATAGCAAGCAACTCAAAGACATTTAAGTTCAGCATACTTAAGTGAGAAAAAAAAAAGCATTTTCTCAGTTTTGCATATTTTCATGCAAGTAACTACATTTGATCTGCAATGGAAATAGAAAACATATCACAAGGTGGTAATTAAATACTGCAATCTAATACTGACAGATGTTAACAGTGAAAGAGGAAGACATTCAGCAGATGAATCCCCCGAAGTTTGACATGATTGAAGACATGGCCATGCTTACGCACCTCAACGAGGCCTCTGTTCTTTTCAACCTCAGCCGTCGCTACAGTTTCTGGATGATCTACGTGAGACATCACATTATCATTTACTGATGAACAGCTGTCTGTAACTAAAAGAGGTTTAAGAATAACTTGAGAGTTATCTGATTCTGTAATGTTCTTTATGACTGTTGTATAATTTTAGGGCTGTCTCAGTCTTATTGCGTGTTCTTTTGTCTGTCTGCAGACATATTCAGGGCTGTTTTGTGTGACAGTTAACCCGTATAAATGGCTTCCCGTCTATTCTCCTGAAGTGGTAGCCGCGTATAAGGGAAAGCGTTGCACAGATGTTCCACCTCACATCTATGCCATAGCAGACAATGCCTACAATGACATGCTAAAAAGTACGTTTTGAAACACTCTTCACTTTTGATCTCAGTTTCCACATCGTATATTTTACATGTATTTTGATTCTTAATAGCACTTTACTGTAGGTCAAAACATAACTGATACATTTAATTGTCTTTATTCTTTAACATGTACTGATTAAGTGATCTGAGCTGTTTTTTTCTCTCTTGTAGATCGTGAAAACCAGTCAATGCTTATCACGTAAGTGACCCTCCATTACCCCATTACATCTCTATTCTACAACTATTAGGTCAAAATGACCTGAAACCTTTTTGCTCATTATTTAATCATGAAGCGGTATAAAAAAAATGGGTTTTTTTACCATTTTGAAAAGTTGTCTTTTTTTCTTCTTTTATCTTCACTTCTTGGATTTAATATTGTTTCATGTATATTTCACATAAATTTTGTCCATGCCTAGCGGAGAATCCGGTGCTGGCAAAACTGTCAACACGAAACGTGTAATTCAGTATTTTGCCATTATAGCTGCTCTTGGCGATGCAGGGGGAAAAAAAGGAGTAAGGACAGAAACTTCACTTCTGTCTTTTTGTCATCACCCATCCTTATCCCTAGTTTTTGTTCCTCTACATCTTGTTTTGGGGGATTTTTAATAATGTCTGAATGTTTATTCCTTTTGGATTCACAGACATCCTTTTAACCGATAAGGAGTGACCCTCAGAGTTTTGATACCCTAGTTTTGTATTCCCATTCCAGTATGTTTTTATAAACCCTTTTTTATACCACTCTTTACATTGCCCTTTTCCCTTTTTGCAATGTCTCTCATTATCGTCTCTTGTTTTTAACATTATATGCTCCATTTTCATTCTTTGTCTTTTTGAAGAAACCCTGACATCATCTATTTTCCCCTCAATCATGACGTATAATATTTAATTTTCATTTCCATTAGTTTGTTCTGTCCTACTCATTGAAATAATGTTGGTGTTGGATTAAAAACTCACACATTTCTCTCTTTTCAACGTGAATAGGGTACATTAGAGGATCAGATCATTGAGGCCAACCCAGCTATGGAAGCTTTTGGCAATGCAAAAACCCTGAGGAATGACAATTCGTCCCGTTTTGTGAGTGAAAATCATAAGAGGAGAATATCATCTAATTTCCTTTCAATACTGTTCTCCGTTTCACATTCTTTCCTCTCTTTAACACAGGGCAAATTCATACGAATACATTTTGGTCCAACTGGGAAACTAGCATCTGCTGACATTGACATCTGTAAGCTGATCTGAAAAATATTACTGTGTCAATAGATTAAATATAGTTTTTTTTCCCCTTTCAAATCCTGTTCCTTTTCACATTCTCTTTTGTTAAGATCTTCTGGAAAAATCCAGAGTGATTTTTCAGCAAGCTGGAGAGAGAAGCTACCACATCTACTACCAGATCCTCTCACACAGAAAACCAGAACTCCAAGGTATTCAGAGGAAACACTTAAAAGTATGACTACTATTTAAGCTGAAGTATGGAATATATATAGGCATAGACGTCTATATGCCTGCAGAATTCCATCCAAAGTGCACTGTGTGACTTCAAAATCAAACCTCTTCCATCTTCCATCACAGATATGCTGCTGGTGTCATCAAATCCCTTTGACTTCCACTTCTGCTCGCAGGGTGTTACAACTGTGGACCACCTGGATGATGGAGATGAACTGCTTGCAACTGACGTAAGTACTGTTGTATGATGGAGATCCTTGTAAAGAGATTCTTAGATACATTGAATGACCACTCACCTATAGGGAAACTTGCTTACCATCCTCTAGCATGCAATGGACACCCTTGGCTTCACCCCTGAGGAGAAGTATGGCTGTTACAAGATAGTCGGTGCTATCATGCACTTTGGCAACATGAGGTTCAAAGTGAGGCAGAGAGAGGAGCAAGCAGAGGCGGACGGCACTGAAAGTAAGAGGGATTCTGTCCTAAGCTAGGTTTTCAGTTAGTGGCTTGGTTTGGCTAAGCGCTGTGGTTTTGTTACCCAGGTGCGGACAAAGCGTCCTATCTCATGGGGATCAGTTCAGCTGACCTCATAAAGGGACTGCTTCACCCCAGAGTGAAAGTGGGCAATGAGTACATTGTTAGAGGACAGACAGTTGAACAGGTCAGTTTGGTCAGTAAATGATGAATTAACATCCCTGCCATATCATTTCATCTAGCAGTAAGAATATTTAGGCTTTTGTATCATGACAGGTGACCTATGCAGTTGGTGCTTTGGCCAAAGCCACATATGACCGCATGTTTAAATGGCTGGTGAGCAGAATTAATAAAACCCTGTACATGGCCCTCCCTCGTCAGTTCTTCATAGGAGTGCTGGACATAGCAGGCTTTGAGATCTTTGAGGTAAGTCAGTTGATTACTGTCAATCAAATTGCTTTGCATCACTCCTTACCACACTCTGTTCATCACATGTGGATCTTAAAGATACAAGACACAAAATTAGGGCTGGGTAAAAATATGGATTTTCGCATTAATCGCAAACCTCATTTCATTGTCACAATTTTCATTTCTTAAAATCTCAAGATTGATTTTTTTTTTTTTTAGCTTATGACAATGTCTTCTGCACCACTTTTCAGTGATTCATGAAAAAATGACTCTTATAAACTGGTTCTTGCTAGTGAACAAAATATATGCATTGCAAACAGTGTAGTCCAATTAAAGAACAAATTACTTTTTTAAGTCAGTGCTTTTAATGAATCATTTAAAAACTAATTCACTGAATGTGCTCTTTGAATCCTTGTTACTGAATCAACAACAAGTTATTATTGCAACTGAAGTACCAAGTTAGAATGCTTCCTGTATAATTTACAGCAAGAACAGAAAGAAAATGTATCTTATATAAGCGAAATGGACATTGCAACTGATACATACCTAAATGAACTGAAATAAAATTGAATCAAAGTCAGATCAAATTGAGAACTTAATCAAATTTGAATCAGGAAATGTGTATTGATACCCATCCATTATTCAGTTCTCATTGTACCTTAAACTCTTTCTCTTCTTTTTTTCCTGAACAGTTCAACAACTTTGAGCAAATGTGCATCAACTTTACAAATGAGAAACTGCAACAGTTTTTCAACCATCACATGTTCATCCTAGAGCAGGAAGAGTACAAGACAGAGGGCATAGAGTGGACTTTCATAGACTTCGGATTAGACTTGCAGGCCTGCATTGACCTCATTGAGAGGGTTGATACAGAATTACATATAATTGTGTGAAAGCATGTGTATGTCTGTATACGATTACACTAATACAATTATACAGAGTACACTAAGCAACTCTAGCTGTTACATCCGTTTTGTGTTGTTTGCAGCCATTGGGTATACTGTCTATTCTGGAGGAGGAGTGCATGTTCCCTAAAGCCACAGAGAGCAGCTTCAAAGCTAAACTCTATGATAATCACTTTGGCAAGTCTCCCAACTTCCTGAAGCCGAGGCCAGACAAAAAACGCAAATATGAGACTCACTTTGAGCTGGTGCACTACGCCGGAGTGGTGAGTGGAAATAACTTCATATTTACACACATATTTCAAGGCTATTTTTACCATAGCATACAATAGAGTCTTTATAAGCCACTTTATAAGGCCAGTGGAATTTGTTAAGCAATTTACAGTATGCATTGCCGCCATAGAATGGCACCATTTAAGTAACAGAGATAGTCTGGAGCAAGCTGAGGTTAAGTGCCTTGCTCAGTGACACAATGGTGATAGCTCAAGCCTTGATCAAAATAATTAACTTAAAATATAATATAAATTCACATACATGTGTTTTGCCAGGTGCCATACAACATCAGTGGATGGCTCGACAAAAACAGAGATCCTCTGAATGAAACAGTGGTGGGAATCTTCCAAAGGACGTCAAACAAGTTAATGGCAAGCCTCTTCGAGAACTTCATCAGCTTAGATTCAGGTGCATATTATTATAAGTTATATTCAAGAGTTGATACCAATGGACCTGACTGTACTAAGGTTTTTTCCCCCCATGTATACTTTTGGGAACAGAAGCAAAGCCAGGGAGCAAAGAGAAGAGGAAGAAAGGAGCATCTTTTCAAACAGTGTCCCAGCTGCATAAGGTGGGTCCAATTATGTTATATCTAAATGGACCAGAAACTCTTTTTTAAATATCTGCAAATGTTAAAACTATATAGATATTGGAAATGGTGTTGGAGAGTGAGCCATTTAAGACTTGCAGTGATGTTTAGGTAATCTGACCCATGAACATCACTTTAAGTCTGTGCTGGCTCAGCTTTCACCAGCTACAGATTGAAAGATGCAGGTAAGATCTGACTCAGTAGTTAGCAGAACTAGTACATAATAATATGGACTACATGTTGAATGCTCTTTCCTTCTCTATCACTCTAGGAGAATCTGAACAAGTTGATGACTAATTTGAGAAGCACTCAGCCTCATTTTGTGAGATGCATTATCCCCAATGAGACAAAGACTCCAGGTACAAAAATAATTAAATAAAAAAAATCAGTGTAGAGGATAATACCATTTGTTGTACAACAAGCTCTCCATAAACCTACTGTAAACACACCATCAGTCTTCTCTTCAGTTTTTGTTCTTGTATCTGATAGGGATAATGGAGCCATTTCTGGTTCTGCACCAGCTTCGCTGCAATGGAGTCCTGGAAGGGATCCGCATTTGCAGGAAGGGATTTCCCAATCGCATTCTTTATGCAGAGTTCAAACAGCGGTGAATTTTTGTTTATGGATCACATTTGTAATCTCTATTATATTAATATTAATATCTATGATTTTCACTTAATTTTAATTCTACTTATATTCAAATTCAACTTGCAATTGTGCATCTGGTTTACTAGCTCAATTCAAATTTAGCCACTTAAAAGTCCATTCTGAAAGGCACACAACTCTAATAGAAAAATGAATAAAGATATTTAATTAAACCTTCATGATTTACTAGTTACCGTATCCTGAACCCTTTGGCCATCCCAGAGGACACATATGTGGACAGCAGGAAAGCTGTAGAAAAGTTGCTTGGGTCTCTGGATATCGACCACAACCAGTACAAGTTTGGCCACAGCAAGGTTGGTTCATGAATTTGTCCTCTGTCACTCCCTTCATACCCACTATTTTCAGACACTCGAAGCCCATCCTACACTACACTGACCTGCGAATCTGTGCGCTTCAGGTTTTCTTTAAGGCGGGACTTCTTGGCCAGCTGGAAGACATGAGGGACGAACGGCTATCTGAGATTCTAACCTTGCTGCAGGCCTTCTGCAGGGGCAAACTCATGCGGATGGAGCGCAGGAGGATGATGAAAGAGAAGTATGTGCTGTTTGGATGCCCAAACCATGACAATTAGTCATAAAGTGTCTAAATAACCCAATGCAAATAGTTGCTATTACTCACTGACTAAAGAAAGTGTCAGATTGCAGATATCGCTTCCTTGAGCCCGTTGTAAGCACTGCGATAAACTGTTGAGAGTGTGCATAGGGCTGTAAGCCTGCAAATCAATGGGAGGAATGTCCAAAGTGTATGCGGACTATGTTGTGGCGTGTGTCCGGCGTGTGTCTGTATGTTTTGTATGTGTGTGTGCTGTCGCTACAGAAAAAGCCGGTTAAACCCCCTCCACCCCAAATGGCATTTACAAAAGCAGGTGTGGAGGTGGGTCATATATCCCGCAAACAGCGCACATACCAGTTGTTGACGGTTCCTTACCAGAGTCACCCCCTCTCGTCTTTATTATAAATAACCCTCTTTTGTCCAGAATAGATTTGGCTGGGAGCAGGCTGAAAATTGCTGAAATGCCATCCCAGGTGACAGGGGATTAAGTCCTCTTGTTTCTTCAAATGGGTTCAGCTTTAGATAATCAACAACCTCTGCCTGACCTTTGACTGTCCCTGATTGTGTCGACACTTCAGCAATGCGGAATTGATTTACTCTTTAGGCATGTTCAGTATCACAGTGGGATTACTGATATAGAACACACGAAACAATGGCGTGTGGCAGCCTGGCCCTATTTGGTACTAGACATACTGAGCTAATTTAGAACAACAAGGGCAGGGAGTGTGAGGTGCAGGCCACAAAATGAATGGGGTTTCTTTTATTCTTGGACAAAAGAGCCAAGTTTGAAAGAGTTTTGAGAAGGAGTAAAAGGCTTTATCTTGATACTCCTCAATTAGGCCTACACTAATATCTTTTGTTGAAACTTTGCAATGTATTCATCTGATGTTTTATGTAATCTGTAATACTTCCTAGACAACTCTATTAGTACCAGTACCAGGGTCAATGACCTGAGTCTTATTTTGTCCTGGATCTATTAATTTAAAAATATGTTTGAAATGCAATTAATTCACACAGTGACTTGAATACAGCGCTTCTATAATGAAAATTTTAAGAGATGAAATTCATTTTGATATTAAGTCGAAATATCAGAGTGTTATGACTGTCCTGATATTAGAAGGAGAAAGAAAATGAAAAAGAGAGAAAATGTCATTAAGCCATCATCTGATTATCTTCACTCAGGGAAGCTCTGACGGTCATTCAGTGGAACATCCGTGCCTTTTACGCTGTCAAGAACTGGCCGTGGATGTGTCTGTTCTTCAAGATCAAACCCCTGCTGAGGAGCGCAGCTACAGAGAAGGAGCTGGCTACACTGAAGGAGGAGTTCCAGAAGCTAAAGGAGGTTCTCGAGAGGTCTGAGGTGAAGAGGAAAGAGTTTGAGGAGAGACAGGTCTCTTTGGTGCAAGAGAAAAATGACCTCTCCCTACAGCTTCAAGCAGTGAGTGTCAGAGTGGATTCATACCAATGAAACAAGTTGAAGTTACGAATCAGAATCACATAGTTACTAACATGATGATTTCTTGATGGCTTCATGATCATATCTTGATGCATCATACATTGAGTCAAAGGCACGATGGGAAGAATTTTTTACATTCTGACCCCAGGAGCAGGATAACCTGGCCGATGCTGAGGACCGCTGTAACCTGCTGATCAAGGCTAAGATCCAGATGGAGGGGAAAATTAAGGAGCTGATGGAGAGGCTTGAGGACGAAGAGGAGGTTAATGCCACTCTCCTGGCCAAGAAACGCAAACTTGAGGATGAGTGTATTGAGCTGAAGAAAGACCTGGATGACCTTGAGATTACTTTGGCCAAGGTGGAGAAGGAAAAGCATGCCACTGAGAACAAGGTACATTATGGAAGATACGTTCATGTATGGGAAAATGTGGTCTGCATTAGATCCTCAAATGAACCGATTAGCAAGAACTGTCTTTTTACTTGAATCTCAGGTGAAAAACTTGTTGGAGGAAATGGCTGCATTGGATGAAACCATCCTTAGGCTGACAAAAGAGAAAAAGGCCCTCCAGGATGCTCATCAGCAGGCTCTGGAAGACCTGCAGAATGAAGAAAACAAAGTGAACATGCTGTCCAAGGCAAAGATCAAACTTGAGCAGCAGGTGGATGATGTGAGTATGAAGTAGACTCAGTTAACCCCTATGAGATAAACTTAAGACTCCATAACAATCCATAACTCCTTATTCACAGCAAAGATTTACTGCATAGCAGGTTAAAGTAGAAATAAAATGCTTATTAGCCTACATAGTTCTTAGACCTCATTGTTTATTATTATTTATTGCCTAACCGCAACAGTTAGAAGGCTCTTTGGAGCAAGAGAAGAAAGTGCGTATGGATCTAGAGCGAGTGAAGAGGAAGCTTGAGGGAGATCTAAAGATTTCCATTGAGTCATCCATGGATTTGGAGAACAACAAACAGCAGCTAGAGGAAAGACTGAAGAAGTGAGATTTTACAGACATTATGCAGTCTTAATGTTGCAAATGGAAGCACTGTGCTATGCTGTATTATCAAATTAGATCTAATTAAATCTGCATATGGTCTTTTTTGAAGGAAAGACATTGAAATGGTTCACATAGGTGCAAAGATTGAAGAGGAGCAAGCCTTGGTTATTCAGCTGCAGAAGAAAATAAAAGAATTACAGGTAATTATTTGGCTAATGACCGAAAATTACATGTCTGCATAATGAGTTTACTATAATAGTATACTATACTATACTATAACAGTATTATGGTAAACTCTTTACAGACACGTATAGAAGAGCTTGAGGAGGAACTTGAGGCTGAAAGAGCAGCTCGATCAAAATCAGACAAGCAGCGTACTGAAGTGTCAAAGGAACTAGAAGAGTTAAGTGAAAGTCTGGAGGAAGCAGGAGGTGCTACCACTGCCCAGATCGAGATGAACAAGAAGCGGGAGGCTGACTTCTTAAAGCTGCGGAGAGATCTGGAAGAAGCCTCACTGCATCATGAAACTACTATGGCCATGTTGAGGAGAAAGCATGCGGACACTGTGGCTGAGTTGGGGGAGCAACTGGACAACCTGCAGAGGGTCAAACAGAAGTTGGAGAAGGAAAAGGCAGAAATCAGAATGGAGTCTGAAGATCTGGCATCGAACCTTGAACATTTCTCCAGAGCCAAAGTAAGACATCTCAGTGTGCTTAATGTGGTTCCTGAGACTCATAATGCTGTTGTGTTATCATCCATGGAGCTTATGGTTAAAACATATAGAGTAAACATGAACTGGGTTGAAAAATACTTTATTAACTGCTGTTACATACCAAATGAGAGAAATAACAAAGAGACTGTTGTTTGCAGGCCACAACAGAGAAAATGTGCCGGATGTATGAAGACCAGATGAATGAGTCTAAAACCAAGGCAGAGGAACTCCAGAGGCAGCTAATGGATGTCACCTCTCAAAAAGCATGGGCCCAAACAGAGAGCGGTCAGTGTCCTGCGCTTTGGAACAGAATAAAGATCAGGAGCTGGAAATATATTGCACATTATGATTGGAAGTCTCCAATAGAAATTCAGATTTGCATTTGTCTTAGAAACAAGTGGCACAACAGAGCTGAAATAATATGAGAAAAAGGTCACTGGCACTTGGTAAAGGCTTTGTTCTCTCTTTTCGGTCTTACCATTAACAGCTGAGGTCAGTCGCAGGCTGGAAGAGAGAGAGGTTCTGGTTATGCAGCTGCAGCGGACAAAGAGTGCTCTCAGCCAGACCATGGAAGAGCTGAAGAAACAGCTAGAAGAGGAATGCAAAGTGAGCCAGATTTTAGATCAATTGGATGCATCCGTACCATATCTCTTAGGGTCAATCGATTAAAATTTCTAACCACAATTATTCACATATCAATGTTTGCTGAAGAAAGACATGAAACAATATTGTGGCAGACAAGAAAAGCATTGAAAAAGGCTTTAGAAGTTTTACAAGTACACTACCGATCAAATGTTTGGG
>NW_015549558.1:398392-406959 GCF_001515605.1 Sinocyclocheilus anshuiensis | reverse complement strand
TGGGGGGGGGGGGGTAAGAAATTAATACTTTGATTCTGCAAGGACAGAAGATTAAAAGTGACAATAAAGACTTTTACAAAGATTCTCACAATGTTTCTTGAGGACCAAATCAGCATATTAGAATGAATTCTGAAGGATCATATGACTGGAATTATGGCTGCTGAAAATTCAGCTTTGCCATTACAGGAATAAATTACATTTTAAAATATAATTAAATTAAAAACTGTTATTTTAAATTGTAATACTGTTTCACAATATTACTGTTTTACTGTATCTTTGATCAAATAAATGCACCTTTAACGAGCAAAAGAGACTTGCTTCAGGAATATTGAAAAAACCTTATTGACCCAAAACGTTTGAACGACAGTGTTTATATATTCAGTATATTCATCTCAAGAGCATCATATTTAATATTATACTGGGTTTGTGTTTATGTGCCAGGCAAAGAACAGTTTAGCTCATGCAGTACAGTCATCCAGGCATGATTGTGAACTTTTGAGAGAGCAGTTTGAGGAGGAGCAGGAGGCCAAATCCGAGTTGCAGCGTGCTCTGTCTAAAGCCAACGCTGAGATTGCACAGTGGAGGACAAAATATGAGACTGATGCCATTCAGAGGACCGATGAACTAGAGGACGCCAAGTAAGATCACTCACTCACTGATAAAACAGAATTGCTGCTTTATTTTATAAAACTGATTTATCTTCCTTCAGGAAGAAGCTGGTTGCACGGCTCCAAAGTTCTGAGGAGGCAGTGGAAGCCTCCAATGCCAAATGTGCCTCGCTGGAGAAGACCAAGCACCGTCTGCAGACTGAGATTGAGGACTTGATGGTTGATTTGGAACGCTCTAATGCTGTGGCTGTTGGACTGGACAAAAAGCAACGCAATTTTGATAAGGTCAGGATAAAAGTATTTTTAAATATTTAATTTAACCAGAAGTAGCAGATAGGCATTGTTCATAATTATGTTCTACTAACAACTATTATCATTATTATGTCCAGGTGCTCTCTGAATGGAGGCAGAAGTTTGAGGAGACACAGGCCGAGCTGGAAAGCTCTCAGAAAGAGTCCCGTAGTCTCAGCACAGAGCTCTTCAAGCTCAAAAACTCCTATGAAGAAGCCCTTGACCAGCTGGAGACAATCAAAAGGGAGAACAAGAACTTGCAGGGTACAAAGACTGTACATAGACTTCAGGACAGGGCATATCTGTGAAATTGCATAGATTCATAATAAGCAAGGGAGATTATATTTTGGTCCAGAATGATTTTCAAAATTAACCCAACCAATATGTTTGTTTTGTAGAGGAAATTGCTGACTTGACTGATCAGATTAGTCATGGCAACAAGACCATTCATGAGCTTGAACAGATGAAGAAGGTACTGGACCATGAGAAGAGCGGCTTCCAATCAGCACTGGAGGAGGCGGAGGTGATGAATATGACCTGAAATACCAGACAATGCTCACCTGCAGACTTTATATACTTGGGTAAAAGCTAATGTGCCTCTTACTCTGTGTGACACAGGGCACTCTGGAGCATGAGGAGAGTAAGACCTTACGCATCCAGCTGGAGCTCAGCCAAACAAGAACTGAAGTTGAAAAGAAACTCGCAGAGAAGGATGAAGAGATTGACAATCTCCGGTAAGAGAGAAAGACAAGAAAACATACTATTGAAATACCAGCATATAAATAAACCACATTAAGCTATTTATCAATGCAGTCGAAACCATCAGCGGATTCTGGACACCATGCAGACCACACTGGATGCTGAGATCAGGGCACGTAATGAGGCAGTCAGGGTTAAGAAAAAGATGGAGGGAGATATGAATGAGATGGAGATCCATCTGAACCATGCAAACAGACAAGCTGTGGAGTCTCAGAAAATGGTGCGCAACCTACAGCTTCAAGTTAAGGTGAGATAGAAGGACTGGTTGCATCAATATGCAGATTCAAAAAGATAATCAACTATATGGAAGAACTGAATACTAAACAACTGGAACTGGAAATAATCTTTGGGGATGCATGATATAGTGATACTATATTACAGAATTTTTTTTTAATTATCGGTATCCACTGATATTGAATATTTAATTATTCATGCTCATTTCCTCTAATTTTACATTTAGATTACTTTTGCTGTCATCTTCATCTAATGTTCATTTCAAGTTTGTCTTTAAAAAAAACATGAATAATTTAATAACACTTCAAATGTAATCTCTAGCAGATCTCAAAATTAATGTCCATTTTCATAATATACATCATAATGTTGTGATGACCAAATTCACTACTAGCATTTAAAATAACTGATTTTATTTTTTAATTATTTAGACAAATCACATACATTTTAACACCAGACTTAACAAGAAAATAATTACCAGCTTATCTGTATCTGCCAGAATTTTAATATCAATGCATGTCTATTGATTTGTATTACACACAGTAAAATTGTTATAGAAATAATCATTTCAATTTAGTATGTTAGTGCCTTTTTATCAACTGCAGTTGGTTTGTCTTCTCAGGACCTGCAATTAGAGTTAGATGAGTCTATACATCAGTGTGAGGACCTGAAGGAGCAGGTGACGGTCACAGAAAGAAGAAACACCCTGCTAACAGCAGAGTTGGAGGAGCTGCGTGGAGTGGTGGAGCAAACGGACCGTATGCGTAAAGTCGCTGAGCACGAGCTTCTGGAATCCACTGAGAGAGTGAACCTGCTGCACGCTCAGGTAAAACTCAAACATTAATGAAACAACTTAGCAATAATTAAACGTCACAATCAAACCTCTCAATCCATTGATCTGTACAGAACACGGTAGTGTTGAACCACAAGAAGAAGTTAGAGAGTGATCTGTCCACACTGTCCGGCGAGGTGGATGATGCTCTGCAGGAGTGTCGCAATGCCGAAGAGAAGGCAAAGAAGGCCATAACTGATGTGAGTTCCTACTGAAACAACAATAGAGTGCATTAGAGCCTGCCCACTTTTTCGGCGGTGTTGGTTGCAGAAGTTTTTTTGTTTTCATTCATTTTGAAAGTTTTTTTCCACTCTATTTAAAAAAAAAAAAAGGTCTTGCTAAGGCATTATAAGCCATGAACCAAGCCAGCCACCTAGAAGGTGAATCACAACATTACAAACTTTTAGTAAAAAAAAAAGGATTCGAAATTTGGATAAAAAGACAAACAAGACTGTGTACTTAACAGCTTTAATGAGGGAAAGAACTACAGCCCTGTGAAGCACTGCGAGTGACAATCAATTTAACAATGAAGTTAAATATAAAATTATGAATTTAAACTTAATTATATCTATAGAAACTGTATATTAATTGCAGTGTATATATATAGGTGCTTAACAGAGCTCTTTTGGCAAGATTTGCTAGCCGCAACTCAAATTCACACAAATTAAACACGTTTAACATAAATTCCGCTGTTAAACATGATTATTTTAAAATCAAGGTAAAATAACAAATGGCTTCAACAAAAGCATCAAGTAACTACATCAGGCCTCATAACAGGTTTGCCTTTAAATGTTTATAAGTTAGTGTTAAAAATCAGTTACCTTATGGAGAGAATAAGTTTTTACTTCTAAAACCCAACTGTTGCACTCTAATAAAGGTTACCTTAACATTCACATCAAATGACCAAGAGCTCCCATTAGTGGTTTTAACCAAAAGGAAACTACTCAAACAAACCATTTAGGACACCTTAGTAACCTCATAGCAACACCATACCAACCACCCGCAAAACTCTAGCATTATCACAGTGAGGTTTGCATGGGCTGAAAATGCATTCATCTATTCTTATCACAACAATGAAGTACAACACTGAAACTTTTTGATAATACTATAACTTTTAACCAAATGTATCCCTCATTAGGCAGCCATGATGGCAGAGGAACTGAAGAAGGAGCAGGACACCAGCAGCCACCTGGAGAGGATGAAGAGGAACATGGAGCAGAGCATCAAAGACCTGCAGATACGTCTGGATGAGGCTGAGCAGACTGCTCTCAAGGGAGGAAAGAAACAGATTCAGAAACTGGAAATTCGGGTAAGCAGAAAAACGTCTATTCCAGCTTTGGTAGAGACATGAATATAACACATTTTATGGATTAATCTGCATCTGTGGGACCATTTCAATCCTCAGGTGCGAGAGCTAGAGGGAGAGCTGGAGTGTGAGCAGAAGAAGAGTGGAGAAATTCAAAAAGGAATAAGAAAATATGAGAGGAGGATTAAAGAGCTGACTTACCAGGTATTACTCACAGGACAATGTGAAACAGCAGGAAAAACTGTATGTGTCATCTGCAGTGCATTTAAAAGGCCGTTCTGTCTGTAGACAGAGGAAGACAGGAAAACTCTCCTGAGGATGCAAGACCTGATTGACAAACTACAGGCAAAAGTAAAGAGCTTTAAGAGACAAGCCGAGGATGCAGTACGTATCTCCTGTTCATTTTGCGATATTAACCCAGTAAATACATTCTTTTAGTATATAATTGGGCCAAAATGGTGTTTGAACATAAAATACATCACGCGACCTGTTAAACAATATGGCGTTGTCCGTTCTAAAGCCCATTTTAAGGCACACAAATTTCAGCGCTCTGTATCTTACTGTTGTACGGCAGGAGGAGCAGGCCAACTGCAATATGTCTCGGTTCAAGAAGATCCAGCATGAGCTGGATGAAGCCGAGGAGAGGGTGGACATAGCCGAATCTCAGGTCAACAAGCTGCGGGTGCGCACCCGAGAGACTCACGTCGTCAAGGTAACATACAGTAAACTGATCTCAGATACTTAAATAGATCGATCACCCAAAAATGAGATTGCTGTCATCATTAACTCACCCTCTTTCTTCTGTGGAACACGTAAGAAGATATTTAGTCAAAAAAGAAAGTCATACAGGTTTGGAATGATGAGAATAAAAATGACACAAATTTCATTCTTGGGTGAACTAACCCTTTAAGTGTGAAAAAATTGAAATAAAAAATAAAAGTGAGTCATAACAAACATACATTTTTGTTCACAGATCGTGGAGTGAAGACTGACTTAAGCCAGATAACTTTTAAGAGTCATGTATCGTGTGACAAGTACCTTTCCTTTCTTTTTGTTCTTTGTAAAATGCTGCAAGGCACAGAGGTTTTGGAAATGTTTAATGCTTACTGAGGGTCAACGCTAACTGATTTTTCTTGTTGTGATTGAAGCCTTCAAAGACAAAATGCTGATTTTCAGATGTCAAATAGTAGTCTTTAAAAGTTTTTTTCAAGTGTTTGTGCATATGTCCTTCTTGGAAAGGTCTCAGGCTGCAGAGCTCATAATTTGCTGTGTTTTGGAAAATCAC
Source organism: Sinocyclocheilus anshuiensis (assembly GCF_001515605.1). Taxonomy (NCBI): domain Eukaryota; kingdom Metazoa; phylum Chordata; class Actinopteri; order Cypriniformes; family Cyprinidae; genus Sinocyclocheilus; species Sinocyclocheilus anshuiensis. Next base: position 401,647 of record NW_015549558.1, on the reverse strand, counting down.
AGTTACAGTACAGCTGAAGAACAGCACAAGCAAACAGCTGCATGCCTGTACCTTTCTGTAACAGCTGATTTGGACCCACAGGGTATTTGAAAAGCTATTTGGACATGATAAATAAACAGCGCCTAAATGGAAATGCTTGCATCATCATGTCAAGTTGCACAGAAATTCATTTGGAATAAAAATGCTAAGAATGTGTTGCTCTTGTCTTTATGGTCCAGCACAACCTGTATCACCAAATAATATACCAAACCCGTGCTTCCAATTTCAACAAAGTGGGTTAATGGATCACTTTATGTTCCTTCTAGGGATGCAAAGTCATGAGGGTGAAAGCTGAGATAGTCACAGTTGGTCTCCTATAACTTTTTTGATAATGCTGATTTAAAATGGAAAGAAAAAAATATGTAAAATGTTAATATTATCTGGTAGCTGCAAAAGGTATGAGGAGCATTTATTTCTTTTTCCACGCCCTAGGAAGAAAAAAAAAACTTAAACCAGCCTTAGGTGATTTGCTGGTTTTAGCTCGTCCAGCAGGTCATCCAGCTTAACTCAACTAGTGTTTAGCTGGTCTCTCCCTTACCAGCTTACACGAGCCAATAACTCAATATCAGTAAAAAAAAAATAATACAGACAAGCCTAACCAGGGAGACTAGCTACAATCTGGTTAAACTGTTGTCGTCAGCAGGAAGACAACAAGACAGATTAGATACAATAAATTGTAATTATAATTTAACTTAAAAAGTAAGTAAACTTGATGCAGGAAGATATATATATATATATATATAAATATTTACATATAAGCTTGCATACATGTAATATTTCTGACATTTAGCAGGCCTAGGTTGCTTTGTTGCTTTCAATGTATATATCCATCTTAATATTACTTTGTACTAATGAATAATCTAATAAATGTAATTAATTGAATGTAACAGAAAAAAAGTACCTCACCTCAAAAAACGCGCCATTTCGACCACAGACCCTGAGCGATATGTGCGCAGCGCACTGTTGTGTTGCCAACCTAACTCAGCAGGCAACCGGAGGAGGAGAAGAAAAGAGTCCAAAATAATTAACCATGGTTTTACCACAAATAAAACCAAAAAACATGGTTATTATAGTTAAAGCATGGTAACCACAAATTAACCATGGTGTACAATAGTTAAACCATGGTAACCACAAAAATTAACCATGGTTTTACCACAAATAAAACCAAAAACATGGTTACAATAGTTAAACCATGGTAACCACAAAAATTAACCATGGTTTTACCACAAATAAAACCAAAAAACATGGTTATTATAGTTAAAGCATGGTAACCACAAATTAACCATGGTTTTGCTACTCTAATCATAGTTTAAAAATGGTATTTGTAGTAAAACTGGTTATACAAATGGTAATCAATACACCAAAAAAAAAAAAAATACATGTTTGCTACACTTTTACTACGATAAAACCATGGTTTATTTTATTAACCATGGTTTAGCGACACTGCCTCTCTGGTATGGGCCGTTGTTTTTGAATTATGAAGAAAGAACAACTTGCTTAAAACCAGTTAAACTCTGCGGACCCGGATACGTTTTTCATTTCCTCCATTGTATGTGTGCAGGGTAAACATTTGAATTTGAGTATGTTAAATTTAGGCGAAAATACCAAAAAACGCGCCGAGCTTAAGTGGTTTTAATTGTGTTGATCAGCGTAGAAAACAAAAAGTGTAGATTACATGAAATATGAAGCCAAATCTTGCTGCAAAATCATATCTTTTAAATAATCACATTCTTTTACAAAAATAATCGCAAAGTTTAAATCTTAAACCTGGCTCTAAATCCCTGCAGTACCATGAAAGACCTGATTTTAACTGATTACTTCGTCTACTGCTGTAGCGATACAGACAGAAACATGCTTGTGATAAAACGTCTTTATTTTCTTTTGATGCTTCTGTGTCACTCTGTGAGTACGGGGCTGAAAAGTTAAATTTTTAGGTCAAGTGAGAACTACATACATAATAACATAAATGTACAGGTAGTATGTAAACTAAGCCAATCACCAATATTAGACATTAGAATGTCCCTGAAATAGCCGTTTTGTTTGTTTGTTTGTTTTGCAGTAAGAGGCAGTGAGGCTCTTCCTGACTACTTCCAGGAGTTTGTCATTTCTGGATGTGTAAAACAAGCCAAACTTCATGGGGCGAGAGAGCTCAGCACTAGATAACAAGACAGCTGTAACTCTATGGACCAACTGAAAAACATCCAGACTCTTGTGCCACTGCAAACACAAACACACCTACAGTCGCATTACATATTCCCAAGAACATTCATTTCATATGTAATACTTTGAGCCAACACACATTCATGCTATTGAACACAAGCAGATCAATACCCTCGGCGCCATGAATACCCAGATACACTTGCACCCACACACACATACACCTATTCTGTAATGCATCTGAATGGACTAGGTCTGATAAACTTAGGCATGATGTAATTCTGATGTAAAGAGAGTCCTCTCAGTCTCTATAGTCAAAGCTCCAGGAAGTCTCTGTCCAGGTCCCTGTAACTAGGGATGTCAACGATCGATTAATTGTCAATAAGAAATGTAATCGATTATAGCTATCGATGGTCGATTAAGCAAGGTAGTTTTGGGGTGCGTGCGGCTCATGCGCAAAACACGTGCAGCAGAAGCGGCTGTGAGTGACTGTGACGAGGCTGGATCTTTTACGCAAATAATTCACAATGTACAAATTATGCTTTTAATGTGATCCAAACTTTAAAAATACATTAAAATAGAAACAATACAAAGTCCATCAACATGGAAAGCAATGGAAATCACCGTTTGTAAATGGTCAGAAAAGCGAATAATATCTTCAGCACGAGCGAGACATTTATATTGGATGTTGAGCTGCTGAGGAAAGCGAAAGTGAATACCGGTGCATGTGACATGCTGAAAAAACACATTTTAAAAAAATACATTAAAGGGTTAGTTCACCCAAAAATTTTAATTAGACTGGCTCCGGGGGGTGAAAAAGGCCTTCTGTAGTGAATCCATGCATTTTTGTAAGAAAAATATCCATATTTCAAACGTAATAAACACTTTTCTCTCACTTTAGGTATCTGTCATACGCGGAAGGCGTTCCGGCAGATGACGCAGCACGTATGCGCAGCGCGTGCGCCTCTGAGATATGCTAGTCTCGCGAGTTTGTTTACAGGATCAAAGGAAGCAAAGTTTCCTTACTTTAGCAAAGGAAAACCAGTCTCCTCTTGGTTT
>NW_015549558.1:372996-398197 GCF_001515605.1 Sinocyclocheilus anshuiensis | reverse complement strand
GCTGACTGCAATGATAGAGCTTGGAATAGCCAGGACCATTTTTAATATAACTCCGACTGGATTCGTCTGAAAGAAGAAATTCATATACACCTAGGAGGCTTCGAGGGTGAGTAAAACACAAGCTAATTTTCATTTTTGGGTGAACTAACCCTTGAATAACTAATTCCTACAACTAGTTAATTCGTAATTCTTAATTCGTGACCATGGCATCTTTTATTCCCCCCCCACATATCATGTCCAGGGCTCTGTACAGATAAACTTGACGTGCCTTGTCTAACAAACACAAACTGTGTTAAAATTGAATGTGACGAGCAATAAAGTCTGAAACCCATGAGATAAGATCTGTCTATAAAATAATTAGGTTTGACTAACAATCTGTCGTTTTGCCAAGGAAAAATTGTCTACAGTACTTTTTTTTTTACTAGAGATGCGAAAACAGAATTATGATACAATAAGTCATTTAATATCACCCTAACTGTATGTATAATCTACCGGGTGACGTGGATACATATACTCTTTTTTCCAGGCATGTCCCTAAAACATAGTCCGGTCTGGATTTCTAAAATGTCTTGGGCTGGCAAACATGAACAGTAACATCTTCAACAGATCTGATAACAGGCACTCTGAAAGGGAAACGCTTGATATTTTCCCGTATTAATCAAATTTGGTGTGAATGGATGGGGCTGATAAGAGCTTGCGTTTGATTGAGACTCGGACAGCAGCTCAGAACAAGGAAAGGAACCAGCGCACATTACAGTGAAGTCGACACGACAAGCATATTGATCAATGCATTTGAAATGCGACTAGGTGTGTCCATGGGAGTGGAGCTAGTGAAACACACGCCATGCATTGAACATACACAGAAGCATTATGCTCATTCAAACAGCACCTGTCATGTGCCCTCAGATTTTTGAGCTAACTGCATTTTAATGTAACTTCCAAAAACAATATTGACAGCAACAGAAACAAACTTTTCCATTAAGAGGTGGTATTATCTCATCCTCCCAGGCATTTTTTTCACGTATCATTTCTTTCTACTTTATTCCTTCCTTTCTAGTATTATTATTATTATTATTAGCATATAACCTAAATACTATCCAAAAAAAAGGCCTATATAGGCCTAACCTATAAATTCCTGTAAAGAGAACCTGTAACCCGTTATCAGATCTGTTGAAGATGTTAAATGTCCAGAATAAAGAGTATATGTATCCATGTCACCCAGGCTATACATACAGTTAGGGTGATATTAAATGACTTAACCCATGATATAAGATTTTGTCAATATTACCCATCTAAGTCATTCATCCCACTATCAACTCACTACAAATGTACACTTCTTGTATTTCGTTTGGGCACCACAAGTGTCACTGTGGCCTCAAAGCAGTCAACTCGCCTACTCTGGCTTGATTGCTATTCCTGAGCTAAAACACGCCCTCCTCATTACCCTACGGGCAAAGAAATGTAGAAATAAATAAAAGTGGAAATAAAGAAATGTATAAATAAAGAAAAAATAAAATGTGATAAAATAAAAATATAAATAAGGAAATAAAAGTATAATAATTATTTATTAATGTATTTAACTTTTCTTTGTATTTTTATTTCTGTATTTATTTATTTTTGCTTTTTTTTAACATTTCTTTGTATATATATTTTTGTATTTATTTATTTATAATTTTGTCAGGTTTGGTATTCCATAGAATCCATAGTATCTCTGTCGTAGCACCACCGGTGGAAGCGGTTATCACTGACTGGCAAAGCCTTATGCGTTGTAGTTATAACTTAATTTTAAATGGCAATAATGTTAAATGTAAACATTGCTATTGTGTTGTACAATACAATGACAAGCACCGTGAAATCATTTTAGAAAGGCGCATTCAGCAGTCTCCGTGACAGGATAGGAAACAGCCAACAGTAACCTCCATTTAAAGTAAAATTATGCCAAAAGTAACTACGGCGTGCGCACTTCATTACATCAAATTATCATAATCACATCTATTCATTTTACAATCCTACTACTAGGCTTTTATTTAGACTAAAAACCCCTTTCATTTGGGTGAGGAAGCTGGTGTTTTGAGTGCCATTTGTACATCCTGTCACTGCCGGTGACTGTTACTGCAATAGATGCATTTTGCAGTATTAAGGTTAACAATTAATCGATTCATTGATTGTTAATTTAAACGACAATCGATCATGGGAATGCTCCCATGACATCCCTTGTTGAAACCAGTACTAACATTTTTCTTTCCTTCCATTTTCCTAACATTAACATTTTTGAATGTACTGATCTTAAACATTATTTCAGGACAATTAAATTATGGTTATTACAGAATACAAATTTTTCATTCAGAAATGAAAAAACTCATGTCACCCTACGTATGCAATGCATTTTTGGCTTAGTCATTATACAGCTGTTTAACAAAGGAAGTTATGCAAAAATACCTTTATAAAAATCGAGAAATCAAAATAATGACCAAATAATTTGAAATATAGAGAGGAGCTCAGCTAAAACACATCTACTCCTTACGGTGCTCACTAGCGCCCCCATCATTCTTCATAAATGTAGTAGTTTGGACGTCACCATCATTAAAATGTGTGGAATAAAGGATAAATAAAGGATACAGAGTTGAACTGTCATCCACTCAACTGCACAAGAATGATTACTTCAATATGTAAACTGACGTGCAGGTGCAAAGGACTTCAGCTAAAATGAATTGGATCTCTTTTGCTACTGCTCATGTGCCAGTGATTACTCCTCCCTGTGTCAATGTTGGCTCTCGTGCCATAGGTTGCCAACCTCTGACACAAGAAATGAAATCTTATAACTTGCCTGAGTGAGGGTTTGGACATTGATGATGCTGGTCAGTCTAAAAAGGAAGGACAACCTGTTTTCCACGTGAGCCATGTAGGACAAGAGGCGACACACTGAAAACACTTCAACCACTGAGAAAAAGAGACAAAGAAACACATTTTTTAAAACGGACTAATTTTTCATCCATCTCTCAATTAACTGTTCATTCACTTGAGTCAAACCTTTCATATCTTTAGTCTGGCTCTCAAAGCGGTCTAGAGACAGGACGATACATCGCACCAGCATGTTAGAGTCTACCAGAGAGCTGTTGATCTGAGTCAGGAACATCTGAAACTGAGGTGTCAAAAGAGAGAAAGACAGATTTGAGATCTACTGGATCATTTCAGTGTGTCTGCCATAAGAAAAATCACAAGGGTCTGACTGTAAACCTACCTTCTCCTCAGTGTTGACATATTTGTTTAATCTTTTGAAGGCATCGATGTTGAACTTCATAAGCTCACCAAGTAGGTCAAAGTAGCTCTGAAGGACGTCATGTGACTTGCAGCCACTGTCGATGATGCAATATAGAATATGCTGAAAGGAGAATTATGAGATGGCTTAATAGTCCTATAACTGTTGTTCAAAAGTTTGGGGTTGTAATAAGTTTGGTAAGTTTTCGAAAGATGTCTCTTATGCTCATCGAGGCTGCATTTATTTGATCACATTTATTTGAATTAAAGTAAAACAATAATATTGTGAAATATTATTACAATTTGAAATAACTGATTTCTATTTTAATATATTTTAAAAAGTCATTTATTCCTGTGATGAATTTTCAGCAGTCATTACTCCAGTCTTCAGTGTCACATAATCCTTCAGAAGTCAGTCTAATATGCTGATTTGATGCATTATTATCAATGTTGAAAACAGTTGTGCTGCTTAGTATTTTGTGGAACCATGATAGTTATTTTTCTGCAGGATTCTCTGATGAATAAAGTTTAAAAGAACAGCATTTATTTGCTTTATTTGAAACAGAAATCTTTTGTAACATCATAGATGTATTTAATGTCACATTTGATCAATTTAATGTATCCTTGCTAAAAAAAAGTATTAAAAAAAACCTGTTGAACCCAAACTTGCTGAACGATAGTGTATGTTCACAGACAATGAAATGCATTACACACATATTTTGCCCACCTCTAACAAGCCTCTTCTGAGAAGGAAAACTTGATCGGCATATGATGGCGTTCCTCTCAGAAAACTCTCCACTGCTCTTGCCTGCCAAAACCTGAAGCGAGTTGTGTCAAAGTCATGGAGAATTGGCATGGAACCAGCCAAGTTGAAAGAAGACATTATAAACTGTAACTGAAGATCTTACCTGAATGAAGAATCAATTGGCTCTTTCCTCATGACCGAGATTAACCGTGTAAGAAGACCTTTTTTACCATCACAGACAAGGTTTCTGTAAACCAATTAACCAAAGTTAATTTACCAAAACTTGAGAATAAGGAAGCAATCAATTAATATGATATGAAAAGGGTCCTCATGCCTGTCTGTGTTATTCAGTGCCTCCATTTCAATGATGTTTGCATTCAGGTAGATGTCACTCAGTTCATTCAGCTCCTGTCCACTTAGAAGAAGGTATTTATTCCTGTGAACAATAAAGAAAACATTTAATATCAGTCCAGTTCAGTTTTCTATGTCTCTTATTATTTAGTGTTGCATCTCTTTGTGATACCCACTCATGGTGGTCACTAAAGCTCTGCAGCAGCCTGAGGAACTGGATCTTGAAAGAGATCTCCTGATGCAGAGGGGAAAAGAGCAGTATTCTCACACTGTAACCAACCATATGTAAGAGTCAATGAAATAAGTCAGGGTAATAAAGGGCTGCTCCTTACTGGACTGCAGTCACAGTTCTGGTTCTGCCGATATAGGACATGACCAGAAGTCTGCCTTCTCCAGATCAGTTTATCAAACAGGTTATTGAGACCTGGAATTAATTTGAACTCTGCCAACATTCTGTGAACCTGAGTCACAAGAGTAAAAATCTATGACAAGAACTTCCTGTTTTCTCTTCAGTGCTGAGTAAAGTATTTCATGTCTTGCTCTCAAAACATGAAATAGTTGCATTAATAATAATTGCAAACCTGTTCTTACCTTATTCTTTTACCATTTTCAGTTGCAAGCAGCCATAGATAGATAATATACAGCAGTCAACATTTGAAGTGGATCAAAAAAGTGGATCATCAAAGTCATCCTAGGACAAGTATGGGTATTGTTTTGGTTTCAGGACAAGAAAGGTTTTGATCCACTTCAAATGTTGACTACTGTTATATATATATATATATATAAAATGTATTAATATTCACAATCACTTTAATCTCATCACATTACCTGATTTTTCTGTCGGCCCATAAGCAGCACACAAAGCACATAGAGAACCTCCACTTTGTACATAATCTCATGCACGATCTTCATAGATTGGGGCAGCCTGTGTCTGAGTGGACTAGAGGACAGTGAGCTCTCATCAGATGACTCTGAAAGTCAGCCAATCAGAGTGGGTGAGACCAAATAACAGCAAAGAAAGTATGGAGAAGAATGAAGCTAATGGAAATACCAAAGCAAGAGAGAGAGGAGGATCTCACCTGTACTGTTCTGCTCTGCCTCCTCAATTGCTAACTGCATGAGAGCGTCTAGTACGAGTGCATTGTCAAGCCAACTGTGCCAGTCCTCCAGCTCCAGTCGGGCAGAGGCACCCGCCGCCTCTGTAACTTTCCGTGTGGCTAGCTTACAAAGACGCTCAATAAAGCCTGGGATATTCAGCAGAGCCACTGCGGAAAGATCAAAACAAATGTGTGATAACATGACAGTGTAAAATGTATATTTCTATTTTACATGAGGACATTTATAACCCTGTCACCATCAGTGTCAACATTTTGTGTGGATTAACTGCAGTTGTGTTTTCTAACCCTGGTTGCTCTCAGCACACGATGGGCATGTGTTGGTCTTTTGCTGGGTACTGCGGGCCAGGAGGGTGTGTTTGTCATCTACACCCACGTCTGGCTCTGATATGGTGACCGAGAGGATACGACAGAAGTTGGCCAGCTGCTGCTGGTTGAAGCTCTGGACCAGACTGGCCAAGTTGGGAATTTCTTCAAGCTGGATAATTTCCTAAAGTTAAAACAGCAAAAAGGTGATTTACTACATTGCTAAGGTAAAGATAAAATTGTTGAAGCTCTGGACCAGACTGGCCAAGTTGGGAATTTCTTCAAGTTGGATAATTTCCTAAAGTTAAAACAGCAAAAAGGTGATTTACTACATTGCTAAGGTAAAGATAAAATTTCTAAACAAATCACAAAAAAAAAAAGTGTTTCAAAATACTCTACCTTTCAAAAGTTAAGGGTCAGTATGATCTTTTTTATTTTTGAAAGACATGAAAGATTTCTATTTCAAATAAATGCTGTTCTTTTGAACATTCTAAGAATCCTTGACCAAAAAGCATAATGATTTCAACAAAAATATTAATGAGCACAACTTTTTTCAACACTGATAAATATAAATAACGTTTCTTGAGCAAATCAGCATATTAGAAGGATGACACTGAAGACTGTATGAAGACATTTACAATCCAATGTCATAATAATGAAAATTAAGCTTTGAAACCACATGTAAAAAAATACATTTTGAAATATATTTAAATATAAAACCGTTAAAATTTAACAGTTTAAATTGTAATGTTCCATAATTAATATTACTGTTTTACTATATTTTTGATCAAATAAAAGCATGACAGGTTCACACACAAAACACTTTTAATACATGTTGAAATGTAATTTATTACTGTGATGGCCAGGCTGAATTTTCAGTAGTCATTACTCCAGTCTTTTACATGTTACATGATCCATCAGAAATCATTTTTAATATGCTGATTTGAAGTTCAATTTCTTATCATTATCAATGTTGAAAACATTTGAGCTGGTTAATATTTTTGTGGAAACCGTGATCCATATAATATATGATACATAGTATTTAAAATAAAAACCTTTTGTAACATTATAAATGTTCTTACTATCACTTTTGATCTATTTATTGCACCCTTGCTGAAAAAAAGTATTAATTGCTTTCAAAACATAATTATACTGAACCCAAACATCAGAATAACAGAGTATATGCTTTGGCTTTTACCTTTCGAACACTCAGAATGTCCTCAATAAGGGTGGCAGTTTGTAGGAAAACCTTTTTATTCGACATGAGAGAGAACAGGAACATGACGAAATCCTCCCTCGCTGCAAGGCTTTTTGTAACGCCCTCTGTCTGCCAGCCAAAAGCAGAGGCTGTTACTCATAAGGAAACAAACTAAATAATTCATAATTATTATTTCTGTCCTTTCAGAGTCATGCACATTTTTTTATACTTACACATATACAGCAGTTGTACAGGACACTTAGACAATCCTTGATGAGATCATCACTCACTGAAAACAATGAAGCAAACCTTTAATGACTGGGACAGTATATATTACTGAAAAAAAATCTAATATTATTTCTGTCCTTAAATAATGGAAATAAAGAAACTTGGATTTAATATTTAAATAGGCTTACATATGGGTAGGTCTCCCTGTACTGTGAGCGTTGGCCGCATCAGAATCTCTACAAATAACTGTAGACGAATGACAAAAGCTTACTAAGTATCTAACAAATCTGCATTCTGCAATTATGATAATTACGGTACCAGTCAAACTGGTTTCTTTTAATTTCAAATATTATGATTCCAAGTAGGTAAAGTGCTGGTTGTAATATTTTGTAAGAGTTCAGTTTTTTGCTGTCTTTTCCACACTGCGAGAGCGGAATAAGAAGACAAAGCTAAGAACATACAACACAGTGCTTGGTGAGAAGCTCTTGCCACTTAAGTTCTTGTGAGTATCAATGTCATAAAAAATACCACGTGTTACAATATTTTACTGATGGATAAAAATAGAGCATGATGGAAAATGTCATGATGGAATGATGGGAAACTCAGTATATCAAAGTGACAATTATTTGTAGCACAAACTCTGCTTTGGCTGAATTTTTCAGAGTGTTCATTTCTAAATCTTCAGCTGTTTAATATCAGAAAATGACTGCATTAATATACGTTAACATTCAAAATCATTCCAATATGCCTATTTGGTGCTCAAGAAACTCTTCTTATTATCTATGTTAAAACAGTTAAGCGGTTTAATATTTTTTGTGGAAACTGATATTTTTTTCAGGATTCTTTGAAGAACAGAAAGTTTAAAAGAACAGCATTTAATTGAAACATAAATCTTTTGTAATATTTTCAATGTGTTTACTGTCAATTTTGATCCATTTAATGCACCCTTACTGAATAAAAGTATTAATTTCATTAAAAAAATAAAATCTTACTGATCCCAAACTTTTGCACAATACTGTACAGTTTTACAGGCTCTCAGTTTTTGATCAAGTTCAATTCAAAACTAAAAACTAGAGGAATTAGAATAATAACTTATATGAATGCCTGAATACAATTGAATTTATCCCGATCAAGATTAAAGATGGACTCACATCAACTCCTCCGAACAAGTCAAACGTATATGTATTGGGTGAAACCGACTCCTGTGGTGTTTTGCGCTCCTCTGTGACAAATGACATGGCCTCCATAGACAGCAATGATGACAGTTCCTGCACAATCACAAAACAACTCAATTAACATCTGATCACAAATTATACAAATGGGTTTCAGGCGATGCATTTTGTGTGAACAGACAAGGAAATCTTGAATACCATGACAATGCTGTGAATCTTGGAGAGATCGCTGTTCGGATGGCTGCTCTCGTGAAGTCTCCTCAGTAACACTGGTATCCCCTGCCATTGAGCTCTTTTATCTCTGTCCTCCAGCAGAGCCACAGGAAACTGCATTTGACAACACAATCACAACACTGGTCAAACACACTTCAAATAAGACAAACAGGTCAGACACTTTGTTATTACTCTTCTTATTATCAGTCATTATTTTAGCACTAAGTACCTTAAGCAAGTAATACTGTCGAAATGCTATGTATTTTTGTCTGAGAGCTATTTTATTGATGGCTCTTCAGGGCCTCGTATGTATACAGTGTCTCAGAAAGGCTTCGGAGGCAGTTTAGACCTTCATGTAATTTAACATCTCACCTGGGACCCTCTAGTCAACCCAACACCAGTGATTTGGCCCTGTCGGATTTTATTAAAAATGTTTTTGCATGAATTTCCTCTGCTTGCTTGGGACCGTGGAAACCTAGAGCTCCTTGTCGCCATTGCTGTTCCTCTGACGCTGTGACGTTGAGAGGTTTCCACGAACCCAGGCGGGGATGATAGAGTTAATGCTGCTCCCTACTGGACTGGCGTGGAAACTACAAGCAGTGGAGTGCGTGTTCTTCTTCTTCTTTGGTGTTTTATTGGCGGTTGGCAAACCAACTAATAGGTGCATTACCGCCACCGACTGGACTGGAGTGTGGATCAAGATTTATGCAATATATATGATGGGTGAAAGAGGGGAAGGGGCCAAAAAAAATAAAAATAACAAATAAATAAAAACCCCTTTAACAAAAACATTCTTCTTAATAAATAACAATAAACATATTATTTATATTCTCTTACTTAATTCACATTCTTTTATAAACTTAATAATATCATCATATATCTTGTTAGCTGATTTCCCCAATAAACCTGACAAGGAAAAGTCATGGTGTTTAACTTTCTTCATTGACTTAATAAGGCGATATCTCTCATTATTGTATTGTACACATTTAAGTACTACATGTTCAACTGTTTCTTGTTGATTACAGTGTACACATTCCCCAGTTGGGTGCTTACCAATTCTATATAATGTACTATTAAGTCCAGTATGTCCAATTCTAAGGCGTGTAATGATATTTCCTTCCCTTCGATTCCTACTCTCCTTTCTCCCAGCATCAACTGTTTTTTGTATATTATACAAATGTCGACCCGTCCCATGGTCATCCCAATATATCTGCCAAACTTGGAGTGCGTTTTACTGAGCCATGCTGAATTAAAGCTGTACAGTTCATAGACCCCCAGAAACCGCTGTTCATTTGATGTTAGTCTTTATTGGCAAAATATATGTGTTTTTATATTCAAATACTCAAAACAAAAGAAAAAATATTCTTTGGTCTTTTGGAAAGTCATAAAGACATATGCAGTCATGCAATAAAGCTCATCCTGGGTTGGTTAAACCACATATTCAAAAACATCCATTCTTTGTGGTTTTTAACCCTGATGCATGTGCTATTAAATCACAAAATAAAAAAATAATGTATATTTTACTTAGAAACAACAACAACAATAATAATAATAAACAATAATAATATTTTATGGCACATGTACTATTAAATCACAAAAATATTTTTACTTCAAATAATAATTAATAATTGCTAAATTATAATTAATAATAATTATTATTGTATATATTTCAAATCTTTTTAAACTAGTGAACAGCAAGCATTTAAGGTTGTACTGTATAGTTATGTATGTCACTGATTATTTTTAAAGCTAAATCTACCTGCTGCAATTTTTATGAACTTGTTATGTGAACATAAAATAACAAACTCTTTCTGTGTTATTATTATCTATTATAATTATTTTAATATTATTTTAATTATTTAAATAAATTAAATTATTTGATATACTTATTTAAATGCCAGATGAAAACAATATGTTTACTTTAAATTCATGCTAACCAATGATGTATTTTCAGTTATGTAAAGATTGTGAATGCATTTGTAACACTTGTAGAAATAATAAATGTAGAGGTATAATAACAGATATATGGATAATATAACATATCGATTTTTTTTTCCTGGTCCACGACATTTACTGTTCACAGCATGACAAATAAACATGGAGGTTCCTGTCGTTTTCCCAATTTAGGTGGCTTTCCCTTCCCTGTTAAATGACCATAACTCCATCTCTTGGGCGATGATGAATGAAACCCACACACATATAATCAACATCATCAAAGCAGACTGAAGTTATGATAGAAGCCCGTAGGAACTCAGCGCACACCCTCTGAGATGATAAACGGTTAGTAAAGAAAGAGAGACGTGTGCTCATGCTCATGCGTTTCCTGAACGCACAAGAAGGATCTGATGGGACTGTGTGCAGGACAACAGCACTAACTCAACGACAAGGAAATGGGCGTTTGCTGAAGTTGACCCCAAAAAAATCCTCCAATTTACTGGAGCTAAAAAGGGAGAGAAGCAACAGACCTGAATAAACACTGAAAGAGTCAATACGTAGTATATTTTCCTCTGCTGGATTTGGATCACATTTGGTGAGTTTGCCTTTTATTTGGTCTGCTTTTACTATTGTTTATGGTTTGAAATGGTAAAATAAAGTTATAAAAACAAAACCTGAACCATAAAATACAACAGCATAACATTTTACCACATCAAACTCTGTTGTGAATATGACATGATTGAACATAATAATATAATTTTATAATAGTCAAAAGTCTAAATAACCGTTTAGAAAAGTTTTTTGTTACTGTAAAAATCTCACAGAATTATCGAAGACAGGTTATGAGAGTATGACTTTTCCCAAGGCTGTTCTTCTCTAGTTTTGACCTGAGGAAAAGCATGGCGTGTCTCGAGATTTAGAAATGTCTGAATGAGTGCCTTCAGTTCTCAGCTCTGGACTTCAGCCATAGTCAGTTTACTTAGTATTTTTACTTCCTGCCCTTTTCCATCTTTAAGTTTTAGCAAAAGCAGAACTGTTAAACCTCTTGTGTTTACAAAAAGACCTGAGGGTAATCATACAATCATGCAGTTGTATCTTGAACCCTCAAAAGAATATCAAAAAACGATAGTATTTTCTTATTTATATCATAATATTATAATTATTTACAGTATATATATATATATATATAAACACTATTATATAATACATATAAAAATAATATTATTTAAAATATTGTAAACAATTATAATATAGTTATTATAATAAAACAATAATACATAAATTATACATATTTTTTAATAATATAATATAAAATATTTTAAACCGTTTAAGTGAAATGTGTTTATAAACAATATAATAATACATACACGTTGCATAAAATAATTTACATATTTTTTAAAAGTGAAAAAGTGAAATACAGATGTGAAAGTTCCAGATGTTGACAGGTGCTGTTTATCACCATGGCGTCCCTTCTGATATTTGTCACACTGCTTCATCTCATCACACTGGCGGTTCTCTTCATCGCCACCATGGAGAAGGCAAGTATTTGAAACTTTGCAACAAATAATCCCTAAAAACTATTTGTTAATTTATTAGAATAGTGTGCATATGTCTGAAATCATGAATGCATATTTAATCTTCTGTATGATTCAGTCCTGGTGGGTTTGGGACGGCACAGAACACTCAGACCTCTGGTACAACTGCCGATTTGACAATGAAACAGAGGCATGGTTCTGTGCATCATCAGAAGAGACGGGTAAAATAATACATTTGAGCACTTCAGTGATTTTGGAAAATGGGAATTTACTCTAACATACATCACCACTGTTTAAAGCAGAACAGTCTCTGTTTTGTTTCCATCAGACTGGCTTCAGGCTGTCCAGGTTCTGATGGTCCTGTCTGTGGTTTTCTCCGCCATTTCATTCCTGATATTCCTGGGACAACTCTTCACCATATCTAAAGGAGGACTCTTTTACCTCACCGGCGTCTGCCAGGCATTTGCTGGTGAGTGCTTCAACCTAATTTGTTGTATTACTCGAGGTTACCGTCTTCAGCCGTCAAACACTTAACACATAAACACTCATTTCAGTTGCTCTGAAGTAGAGAGAAAAAAAAACTATTCTATTGTTCTGTCTTCTCAGGCCTCAACGCCTTCACCGCCGTGCTCATTTACACTCTGCGCAATAAAGAAATCCTTGAGGACTCGCGGGAGTTGAGCTCGGGACACTTCGGTTACTGTTTTTACTTGGCGTGGGTTTGTGTACCTCTGCTCCTGTGCAGCGGAATCATGTACATCCATCTGCGCAAAAGGGAATAGAAACGAGTCTCCTAAAAAGACAAGCCATGCGAAGAATGTTTGCTGTTGACATACTCCACTGACTGATTATAGACTTTATGATAGCTTGCAAGACATTTATTTAGCCATATATAAATATACACCGCTGAAATGTGGCCACAACACAGCCCATGCCGTGGATCAGCACAGCTTAGTTAACTCTTAAAAGGGCAACCACGACTAATCTATCTCATTAGCGGAATTATATCTAATTTAATAATAAAAGTGGCCATGCAACTTAATTTTGTTTCATACTAAAGGGATACTTGTATACATTATAGTGGTATCCATATGCTAAAATTTTAAGGTGTATTTTTATAAATAAATTTGATTAAGACATTAATGTCTGATTTCAATTTCATTACCGTGTGAAAATATTCCTCACAAATACACTGCAAGACGGTCGACTCCACAGACCTTGGGAGTGCATGACAAACTCATGACTCCAGTTTCTGAACTAATAGCTTCCATCACGCCGTCTATCATGATCTTACGACAAACAAAGCTTTCAAAAACAAACCGCTTCCTGACATGCAAAGGTCTCTTTTATGGGGGAAGAAAATGTAGGACATCAGCACCTGGTGGTGCCATACTCTGAAACACTCCAAAAAAATACAAATAAAGTGCTCTCCAATGCCAGACAAAGGGGTTTAATATCAGGTTCACCACAGCTCACAACCACACAATATGTCCAGAATTCTAGTCAGTTTCTGCATAGAATACAAAAAGGCCACTGATATGTTCACCAGCAGCAGTGTCCAAAACTGAAGTTGGCTCTTAATCAACCTATTCATAATTTTATTATTTTAGAATCAAGCAAAATAATAAAAAAATCAATATAGTGCGACACCCTAAATAACAAAAAGCCTAAACTATAATAAAAGAAAGATTGTATTGTTATATATATATATATATATATATATAAAAAAAAGATTTGATCATTGACAGTTGAGGTTGATCTTGGTCAGTGTCACTGTATGGGGCTAGAATATACGGCTACTTTAGTTTTAATGACAGTTCGGAGAATTGGTAAGAGATGAATCACAGAACGAGGAATAAAATTGAGGAGGAGGTAAAACAAAGCAGCGTATAGCTGCAGGATAGACACCGAGGTAAAAGGATGTCAAAACTCTTCAGAAAGCTCTTTATTTCAATCTGAATATGTTCAGCAGTTATTCTAAAACCGTAAAATTTGTTAGTTCTTCTCTTCGGTTCCTCCCTCTGTCCCTTTAACTGTACCACAGTGTGACTGCTTCACTTTCATTTCCATTTTTGCTTTATCAGAAACACCCACCACCCCAAAACTGTCACAGAGGAATAACATATCACTAAAGAAAACAAAATTAAGTAATTAGAAGTCCTTTCAGTCCCCGTATCTCCAACTCCAGAGTGCTTTAATAAAGCTAGATCATTGGGTGACTCTGTCACTTTAGCCGCTGCACAATGACGGCGTTCAGCAGGTTGGCTTCCTTCAGCGTCTGGCTCTCGTTCGTCAGCTCCTTGTTGGGGAAGGTCGTCATGAGAATGAACTCGGTGGCAGCTAAAGCTGGGCGAACGCTCGCCACAAACTGACGCACATCAGACACCCTGCGATGGAGAAAGACGGAACAAGTCAGTCATGAGGAAGATTTTCATGCTATAGGGTTACTTTCAAAGCATTTTCACAAAGCTTTTACCTATGGGTGTGGTTGAACTTCTGCACCAGCCGGCCTCCGTCGGCCAGCCTGATCTGGATGCTAGTGACAGGTTGAGAGCTGTCCACACTGATGGAAGCACTGGCCTCAGCTTCACTGGCAGCCTGGTCCTGTGGGCTTCTCTGGAGCGGCACCAACTCTGGCGTGGCGCTGAGGGAGGTTTGTGTGAAATAAGAACAGTTACGCTTGAAAAGTTCAGCCACAGCAAATATATAACTTATAATGATGAAACGATATGAAGATCACAATGTACAATGAATTGTTGGAAATGCAAAGTAGCCATCAATCTAAACAATTCTCTATTTACTAGGCGCTGCATGATTAAAAACAAAAGAAAATCGCCGATATGGATTAGTACAATTATCAAATCGCAAAGGCTTGTAACGAGAAGCCCTTGTAAACCCTGTAGTTTTAGATCAAAATAAAAGCTTGATGGTTTAACATTTTAAACTTAAGAAATTAAGAGCCATAAATATTAGTATTGTAATTTCTTCAGTGATTCTGTAAAATAAATTGATCTTTTTTATACTATATTTTTGACAATGAAATACTACAATAGTAATATTTTTATTTTAATATACAAGTAATAACATTGTTGTTATTATTATTACAATTATTATAGTCATACTGATATGTAATCACACAATTTTGGGCCAAATTGTGCAGCCCAACAAATAAGCACAGCAAACATGGAGCTTTAAAAAAAAAAAACACACACACAATTTTCCCCAAATCGTGAAGCCCTACAATTTCCCAAAAGCAAATACACAGCACCAAACACGTAAGGAGACTAAAAGGGTCTGCGGCTTATAGGCAATAAACTATCGCCCCCTTGTGGCAAAATAGATACACTGTACCTAGAAAACAAGGCTTAAAAAGTTAATAGGATTGACTAATTAACCACCAATAAAAGTCAACAAAATATTTGTTTTTATTATTTTCCTTTTAGGTTTAATATTTTAGCAGTAGTTTTTCTGGTTTTAAATACCATCTATTTTCCACTTTGTATATGGTGTATTTTTTATTTTTTTTGTATATTGTTATTTCCTATTTACTTATCCTATTTTTATTTTTTTTATTATCTGTGTCTTGTCACTGTCATTCTGTTTGTTCTGTGGAAGCTTCTGTCACCAAAACAAATTCCTCATACGTGTAAACATACCTGGCAATAAAGCTCTTTCTGATTTCTGATAGTTTTTAGATTTTTATAATTATTGAACAATAGCTGTCACAATTAGCATCAAAGATCAAATTGGTTGCTATAAGCAATGTTCCTGTCCTTATGTATAATAATGTCTTTGTTGTTGTCAGGAGTATAAAGTTCCATGTAAAAGAAAATACTATAGAACACTACTGACAGTGTAGACAGACAATGTCTACTCACTGTTAATCTAAAACAAATTAACCTTTTAACTTACAAAAGGCTGTCAGTGATTGGTTCATTCAGTCAGCAAGTCTTCCTGTCCAACAACAAGGCATTAGCCAGACATATGTTTTAGCATTAGAAATAGTGTAATTAATTAAGTAATGCAGCAGCTTTTAGCTCAGTAGTGAAAAGAAAATGAGGAATGAAGAAAGCGTTTTCTAACCTGCCAAGTTTCTGTCCTTCTCCAGCAAAGGCCTTGAAAACAGATTTGGGTTTGTTAAAGTCTTCATCCCGATGGTCCTCCATGTCTAGGTTTACCTGTCCACCCCGGAAGCGCTGTCTCAATTCCAGAGGAATCTCCCTGTGGAGAGCAAGAAAGAAAGAAAAAGGTTATCTCGTCTAATTTGACAGCCAGTTAGAAGAGGATTGTCTAATAGTGGTCAACAGGTAAGGGTTTGTCAAAGTTAATATCAAGAGGGCCCAACATAAAATAATTTACGTTCTTATGTGTGCAAAGAACACAATGAAAAATGTTGGGTGAATTTGGAACTGACCTGAGGGGGGACTATAACTTCTGTTAATTAACCTAAACTTCTGCGAACTGCCAAAACAACCAAACATCAGTGAATGGATTTGGAGCTCACCCTCTACGGATCGACTCCAGGAAGAGAGCGTTCCCGGGATCACTGTAGTTCCTCAGCTCTCCATTATCAAGACTAAAGCCAGTCTTCCAGAGCTTCAGCACCACAGGCACCTGTTGTCACAGTACAAATCACTGCAGCAGATCTCTCTACGTCTCACTGACTTCAGAAGTCACAGGTTAGTGACTCACATTTTGTGAACCGCTGGACTGTCTCCACTCTCCTGCCACATAAGTCGACTGCTCCTCTGGTGCTGCGCCCAATCGATAACCACCACCCACAAACGGCTGTAAAATAAGCAGACAGAAAGAAAACATAAGTGAATCATAATCACGAGATAGGAGTACACAATAAGCAAGCATATTATCTTTGATTTTCATTATAGATTATTCAGTGGAGGAACTACCTTGCTGGATTTGCTGGATTCTCCAGGTCCTTTGCCTGCTTTGTCAACAGGAACCGCCCCATGCTCCTTAGCGCCTTTAAACAAGTCCTCAACCAGCTCATTTGGGCTCTTCTTTTTGGGAGGACCAACAATCTGCTGCCCACTGCGTTCTGAGCCCCCGGCAAAGAACCTGCGAGAGGAAAAGTCAGACGTTCTCAATAAAATAAAGCATTAAATTGCATTTGTGAGTAAACATTGCATTAATAGAGTGTAAAGGTAGAAGTGAGAGTATTTGTTTCATTATCTAGCTATTGAGAAAGCACCCTCTTACAGAGTATATGCGCAGTTGACATACCAAAACCTAATGGTGCTTTTCCACTGCATGGTACCGAACACTTTTTGGGGGTTTTCCACTGTGTACAGTACCTACTACAGGGTACTTTCCAAGTGAGCTGTACCGATACTAAAATGTGATGTGTAAACACTGCAGATCAATGACTGGTCAGAGAGAATTGTCACTACCAGCGTTATTGGATTTGTGACACGAGACACCAAAACCTCTAGATTTAAACAGTCAGCAACAGCCACTGCAGTATTATTTGTTCGCACAACTTTTTTAAACGACTTGCTTTAAACGACCATCACACGCAACTTATAAAGGAAATGGCTGTATCGAGGTCAGTAGACGCAGTGGTGGCTCAACTATAACGATCAGTCTATAATCCCACCCACTTTGAAGCGGTACTAAATTGCAGTGGAAAAGCAAACCGAGCCTAAGTAAAGCGTGCAGAGCCGAGTCGTACCACGCAGTGGAAAAGCACCATAAAAGACACAGTTTCTTTATACAATCATATACAGTTAAATAAATCTTGCTGAATACAAAAAAAGTTAATGTTCATGTAAAAGTCATCACAAAATGGAAGTTGTGATTTTCTTTTCTTTCCTATTGTGCATTATATCCAAGCGAAACAGCATCTCAAGTGAGAAAAAACATACTGGATTGTTGTTGTTTGATAATTTCTGCAATCTCAAGTGAGTGACAGGTTGCCTATAGTTAGGGCTTCACAATTAATCGAATTCCTAATTGCAATTACAATTATGGATGCCACAATTACGTAATCGTTCAAAGCAGCAATTAATCGTTCAAAGTCCACTTACATTATTCTGCACGCTTAAGATATGTTTTTTTCTTTCTACATGTTATCTTAAAGGAACACTCCACTATTTTTGAAAATAGGCTCATTTTCCAACTCCCCTAGAGTTAAACAGTTGAGTTTTACCGTTTTCGAATCCATTCAGCCGATCCTTAACCATCTTCAAGAAATGACTAAAAACACATCTGTTCCACCTTTATTTGACCCTCTAACTCTAACACTTTCTATTCTATTTTAATTCTACTTTATCTATATTTATCTTTTTTTTTATTATTATTTTTTATTTATTAAAAAAACAAACACTAGCTTCCTATTTTTTCTATTCTATCTACTTGCTTTTCTTTGTGTGTGTGTATATGTGTGTGTGTATAATATATATATATATATATACACCTTGCTACGTGTACTGCATTAGGCTAACCGAGACTTGTCATTTACACTTATATATTGTTGCTCTTTTGTCAGTTTTGACTGCTTTTATTGTCCTCATTTGTAAGTCGCTTTGGATAAAAGCTTCTGCTAAATGACTAAATGTAAATGTAAATGCATCAAACAATGGTATAAACATCATTCAATGTAAATTGTGATAATCATAATAATCGCAATTACAATTTCAAGGGAATAATCAACAATTATTATTTTTGTCATAATCATGCAGCCCTACCTATAGTAAACACTGCAAAATTCCACACAAAAAATAGGAAATTTACACTTCAATGTCATGGTGACTGTTACTAACTGTACAAGAATTTATTACCTCTGGCCTTCCTCATCACCACTCTCATCTTCATCCATCAGATCTCTAAAGGACGTCACTCTGTGCTCACTGAAATCAAAAGAGATTACATTAAACGGCGCAATGTTATGACTTTTACCATACAGCTGATACTGTATAATTTGAAAAACCCAAACTTGTGACTTTTGTTACCTTGGCCCCGTGGATCGACTGACCGAGCCAGACTCTGGCTGAGGGAGGGTGGCAATATCATCATCTCCTCCATCTTCAAAGAAATTAGCTAAAGCAAGCTGAGAACACGGAGGAGAGAGAGCTGTCACTCAGACAGACACGCAGTAGGTGAATTACAGAAACAAAACAAACCGCCCACTATTTGCCTTCAGCAGTTAGCAAATTAATCAGTTTAATTATATTAACGATATTACCCGTTTAATATATTTCAGGACGAAAAACATGAACAACGGATGTAAACACGAGCATCAATTGAGGCTAGAGCTGCTAGCTTAAGGCTGAATTTCTATGTAAAATATAGCGGCACAGTTTAAAATCTTATAATTCAAAGTAATACTGACTACCAAATCCTGAAGCGTGAATCACATCATGTAACGTTATGATTAACCAGATAAACCAGTTTAAGATACGCCTGGTGATTTTAATGAAGAGTGACTTGCACATTTCGTTAGCCGGTTGTACAGTTCACTGGCTGCCAGTGGAGGCTTAAAGTCTGCTGAATCCTAGTCTGCAGTGTTTGTGCTTCACAGCATAATATTTCAGTGATGAAATGACCAGTGTGCTACTGACCTGTAGGTCCCAGCCGGCTTCAGCAGTTAGCAAATTAATCAGTTTAATTATATTAACGATATTACCCGTTTAATATATTTCAGGACGAAAAACATGAACAACGGATGTAAACACGAGCATCAATTGAGGCTAGAGCTGCTAGCTTAAGGCTGAATTTCTATGTAAAATATAGCGGCACAGTTTAAAATCTTATAATTCAAAGTAATACTGACTACCAAATCCTGAAGCGTGAATCACATCATGTAACGTTATGATTAACCAGATAAACCAGTTTAAGATACGCCTGGTGATTTTAATGAAGAGTGACTTGCACATTTCGTTAGCCGGTTGTACAGTTCACTGGCTGCCAGTGGAGGCTTAAAGTCTGCTGAATCCTAGTCTGCAGTGTTTGTGCTTCACAGCATAATATTTCAGTGATGAAATGACCAGTGTGCTACTGACCTGTAGGTCCCAGCCGGCTGACTCGAGGAAGAAACGGGCCCTCTCTTCATCAACATCAGTAACAGCAACAAATCCCCTCACAGCTTCTTCCTGCTCCGCCATTTTGATGTGTCACGCTCAGAAAAGATCCGACAGGAAACGGGGGAAACGAAAGCTTAGTTCTGCTGTTTTGGAGCACAACGATAAGAGCGAATTTTTCTGTTTTCATTTACGTCTTTTTATTGCATCGATGTTAATGTCATGATGATTTTGTTTAAAGTTTTATAAGTACTATCAAGAACACATATTGATTTGCATATGTTTATTTAGTAGGCTATACGTTGGCATAATTATTATTTTATTATGTATTTAAAACATATATAGTGCAGTGCAGATATTACTACTTTTGCCTGGGGAGAATTGAGAATTCAAAGAAAGATTCAGGATGTTTAATATTTATATTAGCCAGCAGATGGCAATACAGACCCTTCTGTTAGTCACATATGGGTCACTCTAACTACGCAGTAGCATTTTCAGGTCTACATCATGTATGTTTGTTTTGTTATATTGGATAAAATGTTATATTTATAATTTTTAAAGATGTACATTTTCGTTAATCACATTTAAGTGGAAAAACTGGCGGATCAAAAAAAAAAAAAAAAAGGTTTTGATTGGACATCAGTTCATAATATTTTTCTTGTGTCCTCAAATTCACTTTCAATGCTGTTCACCCTGTTAGTCAAGTCCTAATGTATTCGTTGGTTTTTCACATCCCAAAGGATTTCTTTCAGTTAGATTACAGAAACACTTTCTGATATCAGAAACTCAAACGATAGCTACAAAATATCAAAATTCAAGTTAACCATGACATGAAAGCTGCAAGCTACATTTAATCCCATGCTTCCTATACCTATACTTCATGATATTATAGCATAGTAATAATAATAATAATAACAATAATAGCACAGTATGTTTTATAATATAAGCATAATAATATTTCTTAGGGCTTCAAAGGTTCTTCATAGGAAATAGGCCTACATTACAGTGTCTCTTTTTCCACGCACAACAATTTAGAAATAATACATATATGTTAATATTTTTTTCCAACGTAAAAATCTGGGTTGTAAGATTATTCTCACACGTGATTTTATTCTGCAGAGCTTTTACACTTCAGTAGACAGTAACTTATTTATTGTGTGACCTGGATTTCTCTGGATTTTTTCCCCTGTAATATCCATTCATTAGCAACTGCTGATTCAAAGGTCCCTAAACACTGGCAAAATATGTGCTAAATTAGTTTGGGAGGATATTGTTTCTGGAGAGAAACTTGGCGATGCTTTGTTGTTTGTTGGCAAGTGCACTGGCTCGTTTGATCTTCACAGATAATCAGGTTCTGGTACATGACTAAACACCAGAGCATTGCTGTCATCATTCACCCCCAAGTTTTCCTTCCCTATCACACTCACTGCAGCTGTTGCAAAAGAGCAATATGCCCTCAAATGTAAGAGCACTTTTTTAATCATCTTGCAGGCCCTTTAAAGGAAAACAATTCTATTTTATATGCATTTTTGCTGCATGTTCTTATTGATTTAGAAAAGTGTGTCCTCGTCTGCAATCAGCTATACAGACACTTACTTGACAAATATCCCTTGTTCCTCATAAAAAAGGAATCCAAGAGCAATGTGATTTTAAAGTTGCATTAATCTATCAGAATATCATGATTCTCTGACATTCCATTCTCAGGAAACTGAACAGATATCATGCAAAAAGTATGTCAAAATATGTGTCCAATGTTCACTAATGAAACATGGGTAAGCAACAGCTCTGTCTAAAACAGTTGTTGACAATGATAAAGTGTGGGTGTGTTCAACGAGGGAGAAAGAGGAAGAACCAGCCTTATCATGGGGAAACTAACACCGTCAGCCTGCTGCAGGCCTCCAGTCACTGTTGTGTTAAAGGGCAGGGAAGTAGTTCACGACACACAATACAAAGAGCAGAGGCCTGCGACCCTCAACTGCAGTAAGAGCAGACAGACAGACAGTATCCCAGGGCCAGATCGAGGAAGGACGTTCTGCTAACATACAAAAATAACAGCAATTTCCTCACTGGGGGTGATACTAGAGAAGACAGACAAGTGTGAATTAGCAAGATGGCTATGAGCAATATGACTAATCTGAGACAGTGTATGTTCATAGAAATCAATTTTAGAGAGGTTCTATATTATGTACCACAAGCACTACTAGATAATCATGAGTTCACAAGCTTCTATCAGTATGATATTTGTGCTTAAATAAACCCACTTGCTCTTACTGACAGATCAGGAAGAGCATCAGAGAGGAAGACTAAGGTGTGGAACAGGACGTTTAGGGTCAAAGGCTGCACCTGTGATGCTCAGAGAGTTAAAAAAAAACTTCTATTTAACACAAGCATACATATACACAGACTTTAGAGGGCAAACAAATATATATTTATTTTATGTATTAAATATGTAAATTAATTTTAAGTTGCAATGCCTGCTGTGAATTAGAACATTTAATTTACATCTATTTCTGTTGTGTCAGATGTTTATATTTACAACATTGTTTTTATGCAAATTCACCAATTAGTCATTAATGAACTAATTCAGAAGTGGTTCTCCGCTTGTTTTCACGGAAGATCATTTCCACCACAAAGTCATAATTATGAGATAAAGTAAATATGAGATACCAAGTCATAATTATGAAACTATAAAATCAAAATTATGAGGTACTAAGTCACAATTACTAGATAAAGGTAGAAATGATGAGATATTAAGTCATAATTATGAGACAAAAAGTCAAAATTATGAGATATTAGGTCAAAATTGTATCTTATAATTTAAATTTTTTGTCAAAATCGACATAGTCTACAGAAAGAATATGGTATGCAGTTGCCCCTCCTTGCATGCTTGCTTAAATACTCACAGTACACATTTCAAAGAAACATCTGTCTTCTAATCTTTAATCTACAGTATTTTACCATTTTATAGTTTTCTCTGATGTTCAAACAGGAAAGTGGATCTATTCAGCGAGATGTTATGTACTGTTTATATAGCGGGATGGAGGTTATTAAAAGAAAGCGAGAGCTGCTTTTACGTGCATCCGTTTCTGTGCCGATAAGACCATAATGCATCTCTTTTCTGGGCGGGGTCTTAATGGGCAACCTGGTCTTGTGAATTAAGGCTCATTTACCACGTTCTAACAGTCACTTGAGAAATAATTGCATCACTGTTGTGCAGATAGTGTCTCTCAGTCCATCCCTCCTATTCATACCACCACCCCTCCATCTGAATGCCTGACCTTTGACCCATGAGCCTATCAGAGTTTATGGCTTCCAAACAGAACTCACTGTTTACTTCCTCTCCAATGATGGTCACCTTTACTAATCGATTCCCATGGGCACTACAGATGCATGGACAAAATCATGAATGATATCCTATCATAAGCATGAATGATACTTGGAGGATAGTAATATATAAAATTTGCACAACGAAGACAAGGGAAATGGTTTCATAATTATAAAGATAACAAATTATACTGTTATACAAATTAGTTTAATCTTAATTTACATCATTGAACACTTCTGTTTACTTAGCAAGGCCACTTTCCCGTGCTATCTGTTCCTCTTCCAGGATTAGCTCTGTTTGCATGGAGCTCTATAGCACTTCACAGGGTTAGATGTGGAGATAAAGTTTGGATCAACAGGAAGAGCTCTGCTCGTAGACCGGAGAGCCATGAGATTATGCTCCCATCTCTTTTCATCTTTCCCATTACAGGCATCTTTTACAACACTTTTCCATCTTCTCTCACCATTGTAATCGTCACTGAAGAACAATTACATATATCTCTTTTCACTCTTAATAATAAAGTTTCTTTATTGGCATTGATGATTCCATAAAGAACCTTTAACATACATGGAAACTTTCCATAGCACAAAAGGTCCTTTATAGTGGAAAAAGGTTCTTTAGATTATGAAAATGTCCTTTTAAGAACTGACCACTGACAGTTTCTTTGAGGAACCAAAAATGGTTCACTGTTGCAAAAAAACATGTTTTGGAAGCTTTATTTTTAAGAGTGTGCTGTCATATCTAAAGAACCTTTCGTGCATTTGAAAAGTTCCATGGATTTTAATGGTTCTATCTTGGAACCATGGATGTCAATAAAGAACCTTTATTTTTAAGAATGCTCTCTCTAGTGTGTGTGTGGTATAGTGTCTCAAACGCCCCTCTCTATAACCTTCAGTTTTTCACTCTGACAGTTTAATCAGAGTTCAATTTTTACTACTGCAAGCTTCACTCATCCTGACCTCCTCCCCTCCCTCCTGTCCATCCGTTTCACTATTGTCCCTCCCATTTTCCATAAATCAGCTTCCATCTGTCTCTCTGTGTCGGCTGTCAATCCACCTGTATGTATACACGGATGGACTCAAAGTGGCTTCACACCACAATGTTCTGAAAGTTGAGTCCTGTTTAACAGCGGAGATCACAGGAGGAACATCAAACTGGAGAAACCTCCCAGAGTGAAATCATATCTTCTTAGAAAATGAGAAGAAGACTCACGGTGTGACCCACCCCGCTATTACAAGAGCCCACAGTGTTCAAAAGCAGCAGAGAACATAGAGGTTATAAAGCAGAGAGGACAGATTGATCTCCCCCTTGACAGAGTGAGAGTAGTAAATCTACTACTGTGAGCACACCAGCAGTGTAACTCTATCTATTTTTAGTGCGCTCTAACAAGAGGTCTTTCTTCTATCAACCTTTCCCAACCACTGTGTAAAATTGTATTAATTAATTTAGTTTTGAGTTTGCTTTCATCTTTGATGTTAAATTAATCTGTATGAGTAACTTTACTTATAAACTACTTTTCTCACATGATTCTCTTCATTTCTTATAAAATTGAAACATTTGAAAAAAATTAAACATCAATAATGAATCTATCTATCATTGGTAATATTAAAGAAATGGTATAATAATTTATAATAAAGAAATATGTATTTTTGGCTAATCTGAGAACAGTTTACGACACTGTTGATATATTTGAGATTACTGGCATTTTTCTCTCATTTCAAATTTTCCTTTCTCTTTGGAGTGTTACAAGCTGTTCGTGAATAGATAAGATCCCTAAAGTTGCA
>NW_015549558.1:367188-372922 GCF_001515605.1 Sinocyclocheilus anshuiensis | reverse complement strand
CTATCTATCTTTCTATCTATCTATCTATCTATCGTCTGTCTGTCTGTCTGTCTGTCTGTCTGTTTCTATCTAAATGATTCTCTTAATTTCTCTTAAAACTATTTATAAAATTCCTCTCAATGTATAATAAAATATAATAAAATAAGTATCTTAAAATTACCTAATTTCTCCTAAAATTTGTTATTTCAAAAATAAAAAAATTAAAATTACCTTAAGATAATCCACTCATCCATCTATCATAAGAAAAATACAAACTATATATATATATATATTATATATATATATGAGCAGTGCAGAGTAACGCTTGTTGTTTGTCGTTTCTCCGATCACAAATGCAGACATGGTTTTATGTTTACGCGGCACGATGCAACGCAACGCGTAAAAAGACAGTATAAGTCATTATAATCCGTAATTATGTCCCCACTGGATGCAACAAATGCCTCGTTTGTACTGGGTTTTATTGATTTTGTCTCTCCAGGACAGGGCATCACAATATGGAGTAACATTTCCGTCACACGCTTGAGGTATTCGGCCAATCACAACGCACTGGATAGCTGGCCATGCTGTTCTTTTGAGCTTTCTATTCATCAAAGAATCCTAAAAAAAAAAAAAAAACTCTTTTCAACATTTATGATAATAAGAAATGTTTCTTGAACAGCATCAAGTGACACTGAAAGCTTTGCCATCACAGAAATTAATTACATTTAAAATATAACAGAAAACAGTTATTTTAAATTGTAATAATATTTCACAGCATTACTGTTTTTACTGTATTTTTGAATCAAATAAATGCAGTCTTGGTGAGCACAAAATACTTTTTTTTTTTCAAAACCATTTAAAAAACCTTACTGACTCCACACTTTTGAACAGTAATATATGTGTTTAAGAACCATCATGTCTTCATGTAAGACACAAGGAGAGAAAGGAGGGGATCAGAACTGAACACAGCTTCACTTCAACAGCTGTAATCAACACTCATACTATTACCATGACTTGGGATCATTGCAGGAACAACAGGTGCACAGGATCTGGAAGAAATATGAGAGCTACGATGCAGACTTGTGAATTTCTTAAAAAAGGAGAGAGATGGAAAAAAGTCTGTAGTGTACATAAGACTAAATTCATCTCTGTAACAAGCGCACACATGCAGCTGCTGTAATGGGAAACTCACACACAGTCCAAGTGACCACTGGAAAAGCAGGCCTGCATCGTACAGTCAAATCAGCTTCACCTCATAAATCTGCGCTCGGTCATGTTGTGAAGGAAGCTGGCCGGACTGATGGTCAGGACGGGGCTTACCACAGCGCCGCTTGTAAATTGCCACAATACATCCAGACTGGAGATACAAACACACTGAGAGAAATCACAGGTTCTTTTTCTCAAGTATGAAAGGGTTGCATGGGTAAAAACACATCTCAAAACTATTCCTAAAGGAAGTTCTCATACAGTATAAAGCCATGGACTGAGAGAATGTGATTGATTGAGGGACCACCTTCATAACATACACTACTTTTTTTTTTGACAGTAAAGAAAGAATTAATATTAAATGAATTTTATTCAGCAATGATGCACTGAAAAGAGAGTGACAGTAAAGTGACTAAGAGTGACAGTTAAGAAATTTACAGTGTCAATGAAAATCCAGCGTTGCCATCACAGGACTAAATTACATTTTAAAAGACATTAAAATAAAAAACAATTGTTTTCAATTGTAATAACATTTCACAATATTACTGTTTCTTCCTGTACTTTTGATCAAATAAAACAAATCTATCTAAAACACAGAAAAGAAAATCAGATTACTTTTCACAATAAACATTTAAGTATTTTAACATGTTAATGTTCTCATAATAAATTTGTACAATTTATTTCACAAAAATGTAGTGAACTCCAGACCCAGTGAAAATCCCTCCATTGCATATATATCTGTAATGAACCATAAATTAAACACACTGCAATCCAGCACTCACATTCAATACCAAAGATGTGACATTTTTGCCCAAAATGATTAGACTGATATGCCTGCAAAAACCACCAAAGAAAAAAAAAAAGAGAGAGAGAGAGAGACTTTTTGCAATTACATTTAACCAGCAGGTCCTATGGTTTTCATTGTATCTAATGTATTTGGTCCTAATTTGACTAGATCAAAAGTTTTTGTGTTTAGTTTTTATGCTGTTTGAAGGGTTTTGTTGAATGCTTTTTGATATTCTCTGTTCACTGTTTTTCTCTTTGTGGTCCAACAAAGCACTTCACAGCTCAATAGAATATAAAGGAGTTTCTTTCATGCCATTCAACATACTTTTAGTTACAAACTTTCAAGATTACAGTCTAAAACTCTTCAACGGCCTTGTCCAAAAACTATTCTCTGCCCACTTTTAAAATACAAAAATTGCCACAAAACAGCCCTCCTCTCTCCCTCCCCACTGGTCTTTGTTATTAGACAGGAAGTGGCAGTGAGTGGCATCCTGTCCCAGTTCCATACCAAAGGGTAATGATGTCAAGAGCAAGAGAGAGACAACTTTTAATGAAATATTCAAAAGACTCTAGCTCACCCGAATGCACCTTCAATTTTTCATAAGGCGTTTTGTGCCTGTGAGGTATGTGTATTTCATAAGGCGTACTTTGTCTGTGAGGTATGTGTACTTGTGTGCAGATAGTATTTATTTTTTCAATTTCAAACATATAAACATACATCATTTTAGTCATGCTAAACGAGGCTGTATTATATACTGCAGCGTCTGATACTTTATGTAAGGGAACTTGCAACATGTAATTTACATTCCCTGAACAACCACAATTTTCCCTCCAAAACATGTCTGAATGGGACAGTAACCGGCATGACAGATATGCAGCTGTGACCAGCCACAAACTACAAACTACTAACATCAAAACAATTCAACTGAAACCAGCAGGAGACAGAGATGATTCGCTAGTCTGCAACTAGTAGCTAATCCTTTATGTTCTGACACAAAATCAGTCTGTGAGGTAAACTTTGGCTTACGCTTGTGCATTTTCACACACATGCACAAATTATAAACCATATACAAACCAATATAACATGGTTTTGTACTGAAACACAATGATTCAGAACAAGAAAGGAGCTGACTAAACAATAACACAGTTGCATTACTACAGTTGCACCGTTACTGCATGTGCTGGGAGGCTCAGATAAACTCACAGCATGAAAAACACAGGGAGGATAGGTGTGAGAGGGGAGGTGAGGAGTCGGAGGGGGAAGCTTCATTATCAGGGCCCCAGAAATGCAGCACCCTCAGTAGGGTAGCTACAAACAATCAGGTCTGAATGTAAGGTGATCCGGAGATTAGATCACCTTTACTGGAGCAATCTGCGTCACGGCTCTGAAGGGCTTCAGGTGAGTCAGATGAGCAATGAGACAAGCAAGGATGCATTAGACAACAACAAGTGGTTTGCTCTGGTGAAATTCCACACCTCTCCTCTGTTTCTGCCTCAGGTTACACAGCTATCTGCTCCTCTCTCTTGCTCTTTCTTTTTCTGCATGTTCAACAGCTCTTATGAAAACACTTACACAAATTCTAACATAACTTCATTACTGAGTAGATATGAGACTGTCTATTTTGAATGTTTACATTATATTTTAAATATCCCATGAAATTGGTAGCACAATTTTTCTTTGTTTGAGTGAGACATATCAAAAGGCTCAATGCCAGTTAAAAAAAAAATAGCCAATAGGGTTTTAAATGTCTTACAAGGATATGCAAAGAGAGAGAAAAAATATTATTATTATTGTTATTTTAATATTTTTTATGTAAAATAAATAAATAATTATTAGTATTATTACTCTATGAATATAATAATGTAGCACACACACACACACACACACATATATATATATTTAATTTTATTATACTGTATACAGTTAAAGAATAAATTATAATTATTATATATAATTATAATTATATATGATTATCATTATAATTGTAAACTTATTATTGAAGTTAACAAAATAAAATTAATTAAAAAAAATAATCACAATAACTTTTTTTTTTCACAATAACTTTAAATTTTCTGACAGCCATACTTTTGTGTTTTTCTTTTTGTGCTTTTCTTTCTCACTCTTAATGGTTGGTGGAAGAATGATTAAACAAATCAAATATTAATAGAAAGCAATATTTTCCCTTATATTTTACATATATTTATAATACATACATTTTCATAGTATAATTGGTATAAAATATATGTGAAAATATATAACTGCCTTTTATATTTTATAAAGATTATCCATCACAAGGTCATCATTGGTGGTCCGTAACATTAAATAGTTTGAAACCCCTTGCAACTTTAATGCCGGCTCCAGCGTCAGTAGCATAAAACGTATGCGTTATGGTACTCTCGTGAACGCACAACGAAGACTTACACGGAAGAGAAGAAATCGTTGAATACATTTTTTTTTTAATTGTTTTCTTTGCGCACAAAAATGATTCTTGTAGCTTTGTAAAATTACGGTTGAATCACTGATGTCACATGGACTATTTTAACGATGTCCTTATACCTTTCTGGGCCTTAAAACATTTCAGTTGTGTTGCTGTCTCTGCAGGGTC
The DNA here is from genome assembly GCF_001515605.1 of Sinocyclocheilus anshuiensis. NCBI lineage: Eukaryota > Metazoa > Chordata > Actinopteri > Cypriniformes > Cyprinidae > Sinocyclocheilus > Sinocyclocheilus anshuiensis. Next base: position 368,345 of record NW_015549558.1, on the reverse strand, counting down.
AGAAAGCTCTCAGATTTCATCAAAAATAACTTAAATTGTTTTCTGAAGATGAATGAAGGTCTTAAAGGAGACATATTATGCCCCTTTTTACTCCCCAGAATGTGTCTGTGAAGTTTCAGCTCAAAATACTCCACAGATAATTTATTATATAATTCTGAAAATGCCTATTTTGAGTGGAAGCAGAAACACGCTGTTTTTTTGGGCCTGTCTCTTTAAATGCAAATGAGCTGCTGCTCCCCACCCCCTTTTCCAGAATAGAGATGCGCCATTACAACTCGGACCTGCTAAAAACATCTGTTATGGTTCAGATTATCATGTTTATCGTACTGAAATCATGCGGTTTAAACCATACGAGTTTAAACTTCTGATATATGGTTTTCTGAGAGTACACATCCGAAGCACACAGACAGAAAGCGGCTGTCACAGCATGTGAGCACTAAACTAAGTTCTCATTCACACACAAGTTTACGTTAAAAACACACAAGAGTTACAAAAACAGTCGGTTATGTCTGTGAAGGTAAACTGCTGGGAAATAAATCGCATGTTTATTTTAGATCTAAATAGTGTTCTGTGGTCGTCTGTGCAGACAAAGGCAGAACAGTTAGTATGTTTTGCTCAAACTTTCGCCATGGCATTAGAGCTGGTACACCGTTGTCGCTTGCGAAAACACAATGACGGTGCCGTGGGTGGAAACTTACAGATTAATGGGCGGTAATATTATAATGAGATCCCTTTGCAACGTCACCAAGGGAGCGAAATCAGACGCGCTTGTTTTCTCCGACGCTTGCAGAAAAAGGCTTACCAAAACAAAGTTACTGGGTTAATCTTTTTCACATTTCCTTGGTTGGTAGATGCACCGGGGACCTGATTATAGCACTTAAACCTGGAAAAGTCAGATTTTCATGATATGTCACCTTTAAGGGTTTGTAACGACATGAGGGTGAGTAATTAATTAATGAAAGAATTTGAACTTTTGGCTGAACTAACCATTTAATGCCATTTTTGACAGATATATGCTATCTACAGGACCTCAGAGATCAGACTGTTCTCGAGAACTAAATTCCAAAAACAAGGAACAAACCTTACAAAGGATCCTCTGAGTGCGGTGAGCCTCCTCGAGAAGGGTCTGGCTGCAGCTGGCGCTTGCACCCTCAGAC
>NW_015549558.1:360349-367133 GCF_001515605.1 Sinocyclocheilus anshuiensis | reverse complement strand
CTAGCGACGTCACTTGCAGGCTTTATTTTTTATTTTGTTCTATTTTTTTTTGATTACTTTTTGTTTGAATCTCTCAACATTTTACAACAGTAGCCAGGTGGTGAAGACAAGAAAAAAGAAACTAAATTATGAAGTCACTTGCAATCTTTACTTGCACTCTCCGCTACCTGCGATGTCACTTGCAACGGACACAAATCGTGCGTTTACAAGGCGGAGATCTGACACCAGTCAGCTATGCACAATTTCAAGATCATTTGCGATTTATAAATATCACAGCTGGAAGAGAGGCGTACGCACGTGTTTTTGTGCGCATGTTCGTTTTCTCTGAATCGCACTTAGGCACTTTTGAGAAATGATCTTAGAACAAATTTAGGATGGTTTTTACGCAATATTTTATAAATGAGGCCCCTGGGCTGCCTGACTTGATCTTCTTAGAATGTAAAACACAATGTACATAACTTTTTCAGTTGATGTAATATTACATTGGAACCTAGATATAACATTTTATAAATGTGTAATCCAACAATGTCTTGGGTTAAATTCATTATTTGCTTGTTTTCATTAATATTCACTTGTGTGTACTTATGAGTATCATTAAAAAAAAAAGAAAAAAGATGTAATTTATTAACTTTTTAAATTTCACATTAAAAAACCTAGTTTAATAATGTCTAAATATATATTCAAATGCAAAACTTAAAAATAAGTAACCAGGTATGACTACTGCAATAGCCCTACTCTTTTGCGAAACTAGACTAGTAGATACATGGTATCTACACAGGTACCTGGTGGGTAAACCATGGCATCCTTGGCACCCTGGCCAAATATGCCCATTGGCCTCTGACTATCATGGCCTCCTAATAATCCCCATATCTACTGATTGGCTTCATCACTCTCTCTCCTCTCCACCAATAAACTGGTGTGAGGTGGGTGTTCTGGCACACTATGGCTGCCGTCGCATCATCCAGGATGCTGCACACTGGTGGTGGACGAGGTGATCCCCTCACAATTTAAAGCACTTTGAGTGTCTAGAATAGAGCTATATAAATGTAACAAACTATTAAAACAACAAAAAACACATATACTATTTTTTAAAAATCTGTTTAAAGCTACAATCATATGTGGTTTGAAATCATATTCAAATCACATTTCTAGAAATCAGTTTCAGTCTGACCGCTTTGATCGGATTTTGCATAGCTTTCTCATGCCACGTAAAATGTAAACATGTCAGGCAAGAAACAAAGTTGTGTAGATTGAGCAGAAAATCACAATATACTGTTAGTCAGCCTGGTTTACAAACTTTTTTGTAGGAATAAAGTAGCACATGCCATTCTCCTATGATTCTGCCAATGTTGTAGTAGTTGTAGTAGTTCAGCGCATCGGCTACACAATGTCATGTTGTAAAACATGCGATACTTTTGTTTTAAGGCAGTCAGTCATTTAGATCAGATTCCAATCAGGTACACAAATAATCTGATTTGGACTAACAGTGTAAACGTAGCCTCAGAAACCCTCACGAGTCCCGCAGGACCTGTTATAGTAGTGTGAAGAAATTAGAAAAATTACAGAAATTAAATTTCCCTGATCTTCTGGCATATCAAAGGTTAGCCCAAAAACAGCTTGAAACCAAGCTACCAAAACAACTGGTTTTGCACTTCCTCCTCTTCTTTGTTATGTAATAGTAGGGACTGCGCAGTATGGACCAAAAATCATATCTGGGTCATTCTGTGTAAACTCAACCAGCCCAGATAGCAACATATTGTCGGCCCAGATCCGGCCCACATCTGGCACATGTGGAATGAGGATCTTGGCCACATGTAGCGTGGAATGGTGAACGCGATTTCACCAAGTACAACATGTTCCTGGATCAACATTCTTGTTGATCCTGGAACAACATTTTAATCAACCAATCAGAATCGAGGGATACGTTTTCAAGAAATGTCACTTTTAGGCTTACAATCAGGGTTAGATGCTTCTACACCCTTGTTAATCAGCTATCATTTCCCTCTGATTTTAGGAATAAATTATGGGTAGGGTTAGGTTTAGGGGTAGGTATTGGGTTAGGTCTATATTTTTGGACAGTAATGTTGATCCAGGACCATCAAAAGATGTTGATTCAGGAACATGTCTTACTTGGCAAAATCACGGCGACCAGCGTGGAATGATGGCACTTGGGCAGACCGCTCCTGTTTGCCAGATCTGGGCCAAAAGCAGGCCATAGCACCCAAGAGCAAAGAAATAAACCACACTGGACCTTATCCGAGTCACAAAATCTGTGTATATTAAATATGGAGTCATCTCAGCCTTAATGAGCCCATTAACGAGCAGAATCACTGAAGAAAAGAAAAGAACAGAAAATAAGAGACGAACAGAAACTCAACAACAACTGACTTCAGCCACAGCCTTAGATGAATTCAGCTGAGGATAAAAGACATTAAATCTCTGAAGATCTCAGCAGAGGAGGATTAAACAACTCCACAAACACACTGTAAAACCCGACAAGTTAGGTTAACTCAAACCGTTTGAGGAAACCGATTGCCTTAAACCATTTAAGTTTTGAAACCAATACATATGAGTACTGCTAACTTTAAAATATAAGTGCACATGACTCAATATTTATGCTGATTTAGTCAATAAATCAGAGTACTGGTAACTTAAAAGTTTTAAGTTCAGTAAACAAACCTTATGAGTTAAATTAATAAAATCTAATTGAGTTCAAACAACTTAACTCAGTTCAACTAGCTACTCAAATGGTTTAAGGAAACCGATTGCCTTAAATGGTTTAAGTTGACTGAACTCACATTAATAAAGTTACATAAGACTAAGCAAATTTTGTCTTGTCTTCACCACCTGGCTATACTGTTGTAAAATGTTGAGAGATTCAAACAAAAAGTACTAAATAAATAGAACAAAATAAAAAATAATAAAGACTGCAAGTGACGTCGCTAGCGGAAGTGCAAGTGTCTGAGAGTGCAAGTCTGAGAATGCACGTCTGAGAGTGCAAGCGCCAGCTGCAGCCAGACCCTTTTGGCCTCCTCCACTGAGGAGGACAACAGTCATGAAAAACATCTCTGTGGAACTACAGCTGACCTTAAAACACAAACTGCAGACTCAACAAGCTGTGTGATCATACGTCAGTAACCGAGGCGGTGGGAGTAAAGCTGACGACAGATAAATGAAGACCTTAAACCACCCACACACAATTAGGTACTAGCACAGCTGATAGATAGTGCCTGAACCACAACAAACGCCTCATGTTATTTCAGACTCTTCCTGTTTCTTCCCACATGACTTCTGATGCACTTCTCGGCCATTATGATGAAATACCTACAAGAGTCAAGAGAGTGAGGGTGTGTGGTTCCGCAAGCATGTAATCAGGATTTAAAAAATTGTGCTTTCATGCAAAGTGTAAGAATGGTCTTTGACAATATTGTTCAACTATATTAGGAACAGCACCATAATATATGATTTAAAATTATAGTCTGTAGCCGGCTGCAACAAACCCCATAAGTTAAGAAAAACTTGTGTGATAAGTTAAGTTAAGTGATCATTAATTTACAATAATTTATATGCATGTTTTTAATAATTGCACATTTTCTCGCTGCTTTTTCAGCTTCTCACACAAGTTAAAAAAAGTTAAAGTCTCACGTTTTTAAACTCAGCCAGATGTGGCACTTTAACTGCATGTTTACATAGAAAAAAACATTTTAAAAATGTAGCACACTACTGCTGGACATTTTAAAAAGGTAGCACACTACTGCTGGAAAAGCGTTCTGTGTGAGCAATTTACGCTATTCAGATCAAACCATCTGTTATGTCTCACACGTCTTTAAACAAAAAAAAGGATGTTAAGAAATATTATGGCTGTCTAGTCTCACAATTCACCCACCATTGTTGTGGCAAAAAGATAAATTTGGATCCTGCATGGTAGGAAGATTTCTGATGCTGCAAAACATCCTAGAGACCATTCTCACAGAAAGCATTGTTGCATTTTAAGAAACGTGAGACCAGTGGAATAGGAAAAGTGCAAGGTCTGTATATGTGTTTTCTTAAAGTTAAACTTATTTTCTATAAAAATCTGCAAAAGATGCAAGACAAGCACAACAACATTAATCTAGCACATTTTTATAAAAATCATGGAAAAGCAGTGCAGTGGAATGCATGTGAACTTACAAGTACAGAATTACAATGCAGAATTTACAAGTTTAAGAACAGTCTGCTAACATATCATTTCATTATTTGTTTAAAATAACCCAGTTGGGATTAATTCCAAAATTCCAAAAGCAGTCTAAAAGTTGCACATAAGATTTACACATCGGCATTAATCACAGTGACCACTTTAGCTCATATGAGAGGTTTTTGTAAATCCTTAAGTATGTATCATCCCCACTTTTCTAGCACTGTGTTTGTAAGCCTCCTCCACCTCTGACTGTGCTGAGCTGTGTTCCCCAGGGCTCTGTGGCAGGGGGTCCCAGGATTAGGTCTTGTTCAGGTAGAATAAGAGGCTTTGAACCACTGGACAAGCAAAGCTAGTTTAATTGACAGGACAAACAGGCAGCTGTAGGGAGGAAGGTAGTACACTCTAATCTTAGGTCTGAATTTAGATTTGGTAAACATTCTGTAGTATCAGATGTTCAGTTTCAAAACCTAGTGAGCTGCCTATGGATCCCACAATGCATTGCGATGAGCTCAGTGAAAAAATAAATATATGAGAGGACAAGGCAAGAGAAATGCGCACATATTTTATTTAATATTGGAAAAGGATAGATAAAAATAGTTCAGTGTAATTAAAAATTTTGTCCAATACGTTTAGGGTTATTAGAATATGGCACCGTTAGCTTAGTGACATGCTAATAGCAAACTCAGTTATGAGACAAATCTCTTGAGACGAGTGCTATTTGTGTGGTGTGTGGAGTTGTTGCGTATGTTAAATGTTCAGTTATGAAGTGAGGATGCTGCCTTAAGGCTGGAATAAACCACCTTTTTCCTAGACTTTTGCCCCATTTTAGAGTCTAGATGAGTCAACCGAAAGTCAGAGATCTACAGATAGTGGGCAGGAGGAGTTGACAGATTTCACAAAAAATAGTGTAGTGTATGATGGGCACAGACTCTGATTTTTTAGCTTCAGATTATGACTCCTTCCAGTCTGATGATATTGGACATGTTTGATATTTTTAGCTGATTTTAGAACACATATTGTTTCCATTTCTCACGCATCTCCTAGCAACAAACTGCATGTTTCTTCATGAGTGTGCGGTGTTTGAAATGACTTTAAAGTCTGGTAGCATGCGATCCTCAGTCATTTAGTGTACGATGTCCAGTTTTTCTGTTGGCAAGTGTATGATGAGTAGTGTATTCAAATCTGTTCCGCTTTTAAAAGATTTTGTGCAGTGTATTCCAAACATTAGGTAAATGTGTTTTAGAAAAACAGATAATCTGTCAAATGGGATTAAATCCAAGTGCATTTCTTGTTTAATTTCCAATCGCTGATCTGTCTGAGCTTCACCCTGTGTGTTTTTCTTTTTTTACCTTAGTTTGCTCACGTGCTTCCCTTAGGGAGTGAGTGCGTGTGTCTAAGTGTGAGTGTCGGTGTGCAACCCTATTTTCGTGTTCAGTACTGTACTTCACATTTTCTGCTTGCACAAACTCACTTCATAGCGGTAAATCTTGCCCATGTTATGGAGTAGTGCATTTTTCATGAGTACTGCATGTGACTAACTCCAAACAGAGAGACGGGAGAATTATCAGGGGAACTGCAGTGAGGTCAAAACCTTTAAAACAGTATATGAAAGACTAGACTGTTATGAATTTAGCCCAATCCTGTACTGACAGCTTTTACATATCACACAGATACACACACATGTCAAAAAAGTATGTCAAGACAGAAATAGAACATTTCCAATCTGCCAAAAACCAAACACTTTTGCTGCATATGAACATGCAGTGCATCCTTATATGACAAACTAGTGAATATTCATCCTATTATTCCTCCTGGCTGCCTATTGCAATGGGGCTGACGAGATGTGAGACGTGTGGATCCATCTGCAGGCTTTATTAAAGAGACGTGGTAAACAGGCAGGGTCAAACAATGGCAAACAGGTATATGGCGGGCAAAACACAAGAATAGTCCCAGGGCTAGCGTAGGTCACCGATCGGCAGACAGAATCACAGGGGCGAGACGAGAGGGAAAAATCCAGGAAAACAGGCAAAGATCAGAAACCGCGGAAACAGGCAAGGCAAGGCAAAACAAGGAAAACACAGAGACTCGGAATGGGGTACGGGCTAAACAATACTCAGCAGAGAAAGGTGGTTAGAGTGGGTGTTATATAGTGAGTGAGGTGATTAGAAACAGCTGTGTGCAATGAGTGCAATCAGTGCAGTGTGCAAATCGTGCAAAGAATGATGGGATATGTAGTCCGGGGTGCTATGCAACAGTTTGTGTTGTGCGAGAGTCAATGTAATGGAAAGGGTGACCTCTGGTGGTGAATAAACGGAAGTCCATGGACCGAATTCGTGACACAGCCCCCCCCCCAAGGAGCGGCTTCCAGACGCTCCAAACACTATACGATCCAGGTGGGCGGTGGAGCGGAGGCGGAACAGGGGGAGGGATGGAGGGCCAAGTCCAAGGATAGGAGATACCAGGGACTGAGGCAGAGCCGGCGGAGCTGAGGACCACCACGGCGGAGCAGAAGACCACCAGAACCAGACAGTAGACCACCACGGCGGGGCAGAGAACCACCACGGCGGAGCAGAGGACCACCACGGCAGAGCAGAAGACCACCACGGC
>NW_015549558.1:339210-341889 GCF_001515605.1 Sinocyclocheilus anshuiensis | reverse complement strand
TATGCATTTGTCATTTTTATTTAATCTCTTTATTTTTAAAATGTGTATAGGTAGTATTTATAAAGTTTTAGCTTTTAGTTTTGGATCTGTTTTTAGTTGTTTTTGTAACGGGGCTGACGAGACGTGAGACGTGTGGATCCATCTGCAGGCTTTATTAAAGAGACGTGGTAAACAGGCAGGGTCAAACAATGGCAAACAGGTATATGGCGGGCAAAACAAAAGAATAGTCCCAGGGCTAGCGTAGGTCACCGATCGGCAGACAGAATCACAGGGGCGAGACGAGAGGGAAAAATCCAGGAAAACAGGCAAAGATCAGAAACCGCGGAAACAGGCAAGGCAAGGCAAAACAAGGAAAACACAGAGACTCGGAATGGGGTACGGGCTAAACAATACTCAGCAGAGAAAGGTGGTTAGAGTGGGTGTTATATAGTGAGTGAGGTGATTAGAAACAGCTGTGTGCAATGAGTGCAATCAGTGCAGTGTGCAAATCGTGCAAAGAATGATGGGATATGTAGTCCGGGGTGCTATGCAACAGTTTGTGTTGTGCGAGAGTCAATGTAATGGAAAGGGTGACCTCTGGTGGTGAATAAACGGAAGTCCATGGACCGAATTCGTGACACCTATGCAATTCTATACAATTCATTCTGAACTGAAACAGAGTCTCTTGTTTGACTGCATTGTAAGGAGAGCCCACCGGCAGTTCTAAAGACAAATGAAAACACGAAACAGTCTTTTTGTGCGCACATTGTTCTCAGCCTCAACCACAGATTTCCTCCGACTGTAAGATCTCATGCCTACTCAAACGACCCAGTTTGGAGACATTGCCTTTGAGGCATTACTGTTTCTTTTTGAAGACAGCTTAAGCTGCACAGCATGACATCCCCATTAGAGAGAGAGAGAGCGTAGGAGAGAAATAAAACTTAACAAACCAGTACAAAATAGGCATAATTATAAACAGGTGAAGTGAAATACAATAAAATAAAAATTAGCCAATCAGTGCAATAATAATAATAATAATAATAGTTATTATTGTTGTTGCTGTTATTATTATTTTTATTATTATTATTAATTGTAAATTAATCAATCAGTAAATAGTGGAATGGCTCCAGCCCTTCTGCAACCCTACAGAAGACTAGTGGTATGGAGAATGGAGAATTGCAGATGAAATGGAGCATAAGGTGAAATTAAAAAAGTTTAATTGGTTGTGATTTTGCTTAAACAAAATGTGCATAATCTACAAAATAGCATCAGTTTGCTCAGAGAGAACAATAAGATCCGTGGAAGTCTTTTCTTCACATGTTTCTTCTGTTTTAGGAAACAAACCATATTGAAACCAGACTGAAATATTTGGACACTTGCAAAAGATGCGATATGTAGGTTAAATAAGGTTTCGTGAAATGCCAGGTTACAGGATTTCAATAGAGCAAATGGTGACATTTCTCAGTATATGCCAGTGTATGAATCTCTCCGTATGAATCACTGCCTGCTAACTTGAAAGTCATTTGTATTTTTTATGTCTGAAAATCTTCACCCACACCTCAGGCTCAGGAGTGTGTGTGAGAGAGAGATTTACAATACTGAGATATAAACTGAGAAAGAGGGAGTGAGAGAAGCAGCATCTGAAAGTTGCAGGTGCATCATAGCTCTCTTTACGTACATTAGTGGGAGCCAAAAGTGGGCTAGATTTTGCATTTGTAATTAGAGAAGGGATTTACTGTCTGTAAGAATCCTCTACCGAGTGAATAGAGAAGGAAGTGAGAGGACCATAGAAAGAAGAGGTTTTGATGATGCTGTATCTCTGTATCTCTCGTTTTTCTGCCCTTCCCACCCTTCTTTATTCCATCTGGCTAGATGGCTTTCTAGATTTTATGAGGTTTACAGACATATCTTTTAGTCAGTACATGATCTAATAGGTCTGTGTGTTTGGCTCTGTCCTCGGGTTCCCACACAGCAGATAAACTGGAAGGACATACTGCATCACACAGCTGTTGATGTCACAGTCCAGAAATCACATAGCAGCGCACTGTTACAACAACAAGAACCATTTGAGGAATATTCCAGGTCAGGCACGTGCATACATAGACATAAAAGGGGGCTTGAGCACCTGCCCTTTTTCTTCCTGAGAGAAAGTGCCCTTTTTTTCTGGGGAGTGTCTTTTTTTTTTTTTTATAAATGAATATATGTATATGTGCGCGCGTGTGTGTGTATGTTTCTGTTTGCGCACAGCTTTCCCTGTCAAACTAATAAAAAATCTAAATATCAGGTCGGGTCGGGAAATGTTGAGACTGTCGAGTTCCGACGGCCCTCCGCACAGTCGCAGCACAGCAGTGTAGCACACATTGATCGGCACCAGGCAGAGAGCCGCAGAAGTGAAGCCCTCCCTCCCTTTCCAGTTGTGTTTGTCTTGGTGTGGAGGTGAGTGGTGATGAACAAAAGACTAAAAGCTACCTGTGCCTCGAATTTACAGCTAATTACCCAAAAGACAAAAGGCAATTATAGTTAATTTGTCTTGCTAACATCCATGACTCATGAGAGCTACATGATTCAGTTCACTGCATGATTCAGTTTATTAAAATACATTTAGAATGATCACAAAATGCAACATATGGGGGCAGAAATTTATATATTTATATCATTTCATATAGTTAATCAGTATCACGCGAAGACTGACGTTTTTTC
>NW_015549558.1:317558-339007 GCF_001515605.1 Sinocyclocheilus anshuiensis | reverse complement strand
TTAAATACATTCATGTCCTGCATTAAACAGTGTGTAAATGCATCTAAATGCCCCTTCTAATGCAGCTTCTGTGTTTTCTCTGCATTGCAAAGATGGATTTTGTCAATACTGATTTCATGTAAAAGGTAAATCGATTTAAACTTATTGGAAAAGATTAATTTCTATCACTGCTGTGAACTGATCACCACACATAATACGAAGAATATCAAAAATGTTAGGAGTCAGCTGTCCACGGCAGTCCTTAAGATATCAGCACAATAACACACTCAGCAAAATATCATCTAATTATCGTTATCAATAAAATCCCAGAAAATATTGAAATATATTTGTTTTGTCAATATCGCACACCCCTGCATGATTAGAAAATTATGAGAAGTGGCCTTTTTTCCACTTGAGCCCCTGCCCCTCAAAATGTCTGTGCACGTCCCTGTTCCAGGTTCAGTACAAGTTAAGTTCAAATCGACAGCACAAAAATGAATGTGCACTTTTTGAAAGCAAAAAGACGTTCTAAACCCCGATTTTAACCCCAGGTATAAAGGTACGTTTCACACTTTTTAGCTGGGGTTATAAACTTTTGCTGTGTCAACCCCGCATTGCGGTGCCAAACTTGTGTAGTGTGAAACAAAGCGGTGTTAGAAAGTTCAGCCAATCGCGTGCCTCATATTCACGTGCTTTCGACAGTCATGGAAACACTACATATAAACAATTGTTTCAGCATTTGCGAGTGAAAAGCCACAATAAGTATATATAGCCACAATACGTAAACAACATGTGTTAACAGGATTTTAGTGTGAAAACACTAATTCTGTGTAATATGTGCAATTTTACAACTTCTTTGCCTTGACAATATAATGCCTAAAACAATGAGACGACTCTAAAATGACGAGAACAATAGTTTAACAGAATCATTCATTCAATACTGTATATTGAAATGTGCTTCATTATAAGCTTCAGATTTTGGCATTTAAATAATCCAAAATGTTCCTCTTTTTACTTCCATTATAGGTTTCTCAGTGTAACCTCTATTCCTGCTTTATAAAAAGTACTGTTGTGGCAATCCACATTATGCCACAAATGCTATCATTTGAGCTTAACTTCTTTTAAACTTGGAATATTCCTTTAGGCAAATCATAAAAGTGTCCCAAATCTGTGCATCATATCAAATACACTAAATCCTGGCCACATAACCACTCAAAGGACAGAGTGAGGATTGACTAAAATATACAACATTTAATTAGTGCTTTGTAGCTTTTCAATTATCTGAAGTAGTTTCCCTTTAATAATTTATGCCCACAACATAAAAAGACATGTAGAGACAAGCAAAACTACTTTCCCTTCCAAAGTGATAAAGGAAACTATTTTGGGTGCACACATAAACAGACTCAGAGATTCAAACAGGAACCAGGCAAACATTCTAGCTCTTATCTACCAAAACACCTGCCGTAAGTTGGGACCTAGTGTCATTTCACAGAATGATGCAAAGACAACTAGGAGTTGGGCCGAATTGCGTATATCTGTTCTTGAGTGAGAGAATGTGAAAGTAAAGTTAATAAGGTACAGACACCTGGTAATGAATGTTCAGAGACAAGCGGAAAGAGGAATTGAGCAATGAAATAAAGAGATAGAGGCAAAAAAAGCAGAAAAGTGAGAGTCTGAAGGCAGTAAAATAAATACATTGTTTCTGTCATGTATTACTTTTGTTACATTTACTGACTGTTCATTTCTAATTTTAATCTGAAAGTGAACTAAACTTGTACTGTAAATTTTAGAGTTAAAAACTGTTGTAATGTACAAAAAAAAACTGCCCTTTTCTACAGCATTACATTTAATAGTATTATACTGTAAAATTACATGAAATTACCAATAAACAGGATTTTACCATAGCATTTTTACAGCATTTTACCAGTAAAATTCCAACCATTATTTACAGTGTAACAATGAATGCACTGCATGGAGAAACTGAACAGAATGATGCAAAGACAACTAGGAGTTGGGCCGAATTGCGTATATCTGTTCTTGAGTGAGAGAATGTGAAAGTAAAGTTAATAAGGTACAGACACCTGGAAATGAATGTTCAGAGACAAGCGGAAAGAGGAATTGAGCAATGAAATAAAGAGATAGAGGCAAAAAAAGCAGAAAAGTGAGAGTCTGAAGGCAGTAAAATAAATACATTGTTTCTGTCATGTATTACTTTTGTTACATTTACTGACTGTTCATTTCTAATTTTAATCTGAAAGTGAACTAAACTTGTACTGTAAATTTTAGAGTTAAAAACTGTTGTAATGTACAAAAAAAACTGCCCTTTTCTACAGCATTACATTTAATAGTATTATACTGTAAAATTACATGAAATGACCAATAAACAGGATTTTACCAGTAAAATTCCAACCATTGTTTACAGTGTAACAATGAATGCACTGCATGGAGAAACTGAACTGAAATCTGAAGGGAGGAAGTGACAACATCTGACCTGGTTTATTAGTCGCTCATGCCTAATTAAGTGCCGCTCATCCATCAGGGCCATGAGCCATTGATCTGTTGAGTCTGGTTGTTCCAGAGAAGGATGGAGGACCGACTGACACATATCTGACTTTCTGTGAAAGCTCAGTTGGACTGATTTGAATTTAAAATATTCATCTAACAAATTTTTATTGTTAAAATTGTCATTGCAAATCGTTCATGATTATTTACAGGCTTGGATTTGGATTTTTCTGCTAGTTGTGTGCTAGCACGTGGCTTGTTTAAAGAAAAAAGCCATTAAGATGTTGCACGTGTTGGCTGTTGGTTTATTTCACAAGGACCACATGAACTCACAAATCTCAACTGTTAGTCTGAAATAATGAATAACCATACAGTCAAGGTTTGTATATTTTTAAGGCACGTTTTACAACTTACAGCAAGAATAGCAAAACAATTGGGTCAAAGTCCAGATAAACATGGCCTTCAGCTCATTGGCTAACCCTCCCTTATCTCATGGGTTTAAGCCCAGAGCAGACAGACATAAGAATGCACTACATTTCCTGAAGAACTTTCCCTAGCCAGCAGCCGTGTCTCTCTTCCACTATATACCGCTTCTCACATACAATAAAGCCAAAGAAGCAAATTTCACCGCCTGGGGCATGATTGTCAAGCTACCCTCATCCAACAAGGCCACAATTTTAGTTTTCCACTGGTCTTTAAATCAGCTTTCACAGATTAAATATGTGTTAAATATGTCTGTTGACTGAGATAGGCAAATCAAATGTCCATAGGGTGCAGTTCGTGCCTGTTGAATAGTAGCCCTCTTCTGCTTAGTGTTTTATTGTGTATTATAGAAGTTGGAGGGATGCTTTCTGAGAGTAAAACTGTTTACAACGGAGTCCCACAGGGTAGTGTATTAGGTCCTCTTTTGTTTTTTATTATATATCCTGCTTGTGAGTGTAATATGTTCTTATATGCCGATGATACTGCTTTATTGGATTCTGAGAAGGAGACTAATAAAATTCAAGAAAAGTTAGGTGAAGAGTTAGTTAAGGTGAAGGATTGGCTGTCGGAAAATACGCTTTTATTACATTTAGGAAAAACAGAATCTATTCTTTTTGGGTCTAAATATAAATTGAGGAAGGAGGATGATTTGGTAGTCAAAGTTGATGGGTATGAACTAACTAATAAAACATCGGTCAATTAACTAGAATGTGTTCTGGATAATAATTTAAGTGGGGTTAGTATGGCCAGGAAAGTATTTGGAAAAGTGAATGCTAGAATTAATTTTATAGCTAGATATGCTGTTTTTTTTGGATAGAGATGGTATATTATTGGATATTATATATATATATATATACGGTGGGTTTCGAACACATATCCACCCGACCGCCTGTGAGGGAGCCCATGGGTCAGGCAGTGACATACATTGGAGGCGGCCGTGCTTTGTGGTTTCCATCAACACACACCACATGTCCTGCACTGTAAAAAATACATATAATTGTGAATAAATAAATAAAAGGGAAAGATTATGCATCAAGACACCTTATTTTTACTACTTAGTTCAGCAGATTTGAATTTGTTTGTTCACTAAATGCAAAATGTCTCATTCACCCAATAAATGGCTGTGAAGTCAAGACAGAGATTTCTCATTTGGTCTTTTCATGGTTTTAAATGACTCTTATTATGTAAAAAAAAACTCTTTAAAAAAACATTGTGAAGTAGAAGCAACACACATAAACTTCAATAATGGTGACAAATCAACAAACCTCAAAAGTAAAATCTTTAACATCACCAAAAAATAACTAGCAAAGATGACAAAAACAACATCATCAGCATAAATACAGCCAGTAAACAGCAAAACATAAGCCTATAAATCTAACTGCATAATTTATTCATGCTGCAGTGAATGCAAGGTACATCAACATTGCAAATTCAGCAACATTGTTCAAAGTACATTTGAGAGACTATTGTTTGTGTAACCTGTTTTGCATAGATTCAAAGTAATTCACATTTAAAGTGGATCAAAACCTTTCATCAAAGTTGTCCTAAAACCAAAATGCGTTCTTGTCTTAAGACAACTTTGATGATCTTTTTTGATCCACTTCAAATGTTGACTACTGTATATATATATAGTTTCAGACTATCACAAAACTCTGTGACAACACAAGACATGAGCAAACTCACGTTCAAAACAGAGTCAAGATCATTGGATAACAGCATCTGTTCAGTTCAGGTTTGGATTTTGCCTCATTTGTTTTCTGGTAATCTAGATGATGGTTTAAACTACTCAAATTATAGAAAGAATAAAGAAGTCACAACTTGTTTTCAAAAACATCATCTCTTTATTGACATCTTCAAAAGACCGATTTTTCATTTGACTCTTCCCAAGTCGATGGTAAACTTCAGAGAACAAGCAGAACCACCATGTTACACTCCTACTTCAGTAACTACTGCACTGAACAGTTTTGAGCATTTGTACCTTTGTCTGTATTCTTTCAGTGCAAAATATTTCAATCAATAAATGTTTTGCGTTTACCTCTTCATGCATTTATGGCTATATTTAGATTGCACAGTCAAGGGAAAAAAATAATCTTGATTATTGTGCTTCATTTAACTAAGCAAAACTTTCTCTCAAAAACTCTCAACCAAAAGTGAACATTTGTGTGGCCTTGTCTATGTGCACATATTCAACCAACTTCCATCAAAATAACATTTGTCTCTTCGTAAGGCTTTTCTTTCTCACTACAAGTGCGAAAACTCTGCGGTAAACAGAATTAACAGCTTTGATTCCCCTAAGAGAATTGAGCCAAACACACTATCTCTCAGTTCTGTCAGCTATCGGTCCTTACCTGTCTTACACAACTGTTTAAAACATCACCTATCCAAAACAGAGAAACAGGCAGTAGGAACAGTCACAAACAAAGAAAACCCACACAAATCATACATAAACATTAAGCTGAATGGAATGTACGTCTGTGTTTTGGAATGCATGTTTGAGAAGTGCACATCGTGCAACTGTGCTTTGCCACGTAATACAGCTGTACATCCAAGTGTTGCATGCTGACAAGAGGCTCTCACATGCGTATATTTTGAACTTCTAAACTTATATTCAACATTAACAGTCTACCAGCCATGTTTGCAGAGGAGCAGCGCCTCTGTGGAAGCTCTGAATTCTTCACAGTATCATAGTCTCGCCTTCAAAAAAAGTCTACACTGAACATCTGATGCACTTGTGAATTTAACACCTATGGAGCAAAAGTGTGTGCACAGTGAGCAGGGGTTTGTATGGGTCTCAAGTGTCTATATGCGTGCAATTTAGGGCTTTGCAGGCTGTGTCTCTGTTCTAGGTGTGGCTTATTTAACTCGTCCCTGAGGTCTTACTACCACCAACACCAAATGATGACCTCATAAACACAAGCATCCTAAATGGCTTCGTTCATTCTTCAATTCTTCATCCAATACAGAGATTTCTAAAACTAGAAAGTACCTGCTTGATTTCTACTATGAACACAATGGTTTATACAGGAATTAGCTTAGGCCACGGGTCCCACAGCACTGCTGTTTAATAAAGACTTTGTACCTAAAAAGCACCAGCATAGCAGATCGACTGCTGCCTTCATCATCATCCATTCAGCCACTCTTTTAGTGACTTTAGCTTTAGTCTTATTGCTTAAACCAAAATGTATCAAAGTCACAGTGCTGAGAGTCTGTAGTATTCCGCATCTAGAGGTACGTCGTCCTTGAAGATCATCAGACGCTCGAAAAACAACAGGATGTCCATGTAAATAAACATCATGAACATTATCTGTATAGTAAGGCAAATACAAACAAAACAAATATTTGTCAGAGCCTTTAAACATCTTCAAACAAGAATATAATAAATATTAGGTGTGTGACAGACATCAACCAAATACTACAGCAAGTCTCTGTCTTATTTATACTGTCTGGTACTTCTGGGTGAGTAGACAACCAGAGAGAAGCTTCTAGACATTGGAGATGTTTTGTGAGGCATCCCGTGCTTGTCGGATACCATAGAGCCACTTAATGACACGTGCATTCCTCTCGATGACAGAGATGCCGTAAGGAACACGCTCACTGGGCTTTATAGGCCCATCATCATCATCCTCCTCCTCTTCTCCTCGCTGTCCATCCCCACCGTCCCCACACTCTGAGCTAGGCGTACTGACGCTGCGGAGCTTGGAGACTGACACAATGTCCGAATTTGCCCGGGCAAAACGCTCCATGCCACCCATTCCTTCCACCTCATCTGGGTTCAGTCCACAGTAGTTGAAGAAGCGCTCCAGGTCAGCTGTGGCCCGAGAGTAGCGGTCGCTCAAGTCTGACTTGGAGCGGTGAAGGGAAGGGTGCTTCCGGGTTGAACCGGGACGTGACCCTCGAGAGCTGGCTGAGGAAATGCGGGTGAAAGCGGGGGAAGCCGGGGGTAGAATGCCAGGGCGTAGAAGCAGCGAGCTGGAGGGTATGCAGGAGGATGAAGGGTGAGCTGCCAAAGGTTGCTTCTGAGCAGAAGATGTGGGAGGTGCCTGTGGCTGGGCTATCTGTGGTTGAGCTATTTGAGCTTGTCTAGGTTTGGGTTGTAGAGGCAATCTCTGAGGTTTCCTGATCTCTGCCTGTGGTCGCACATCCACCCGTCGTACAGTTACAGAGTTGGGGGTCCCGTAACTACCTTGTGGTACCAGTTGGGGAGCTCTGGCTGGGACCGGAGGCGGCCTTCGGCTGGGCTCTGCAGGTGAGGGTTGATTGATAAGAGGAGAGGAGGTGCGAGAGGAGTTGGGCGTTGAGCCAAGGTGTGCTTTGAAGTTAATGCAGTGCTGAGGTTCTGCAGATTGTCCACTACCAACACTCTGACCTCCAGAAGAGGGTGAGGAGGCTGAGGGAGAAGGAGAGGATGGGGTAGGTGAAGATGCAAGTGGTCCATCACAGACATTGATTAGATTATTGAGTACTTCAAGGTTGAGTTGCGGTCCTCTGCTCATGCCATGATCCAGTCCTCCGTTCTCTGTCTTAAGTAGCCGCCAGGTAATCTTCCTTGCTGGTGGAGTGTTTATTCTGCATTGCATCATCATGCTTGGTGATAACAGCGGTTTGCGGATGATTGGAGGTTTCACAGGCTCTTGTCTAGTAAGTGCTACTTGCTGACTCTTTACGTACTTGGCCTTGTCTGCTTCCAGGCGCTCAACTGCACTCAGTTTCCGTGTTCCTGGCTCGGGTGCTCTGCGGAAGTAGTCCGGACCTTTGTTGAGGATTCGGAAAGGCATGGCAGAAGTGAAGGGACCCCCAGTAAGACGGCCATCTGTGGGACGAAGGGTCTCCACTGGCATGACTGGTAGCAGTGGGATTAATTTAAGTGGTGAAATGAAGGCTAAGGGTCAAAGTTTCTGTTGTTCAAGAATGTCTTGCAGTCCCAAGAAAGACTTTTGTAGTCACGGGTCTCTTTATTCCTTCCCCTTTGTATTTTAAGCTCGTTTTCCCCCACCTTCAAGGGCCCCTTTAACTTTCTTACCAGTCTGAACACTCCTGCTGGTGTTACTTCACTCTTTTTTTGTGTGCCGGCCTCTTGCCTCTATTATCTGCTCTCTCCCGAGTCCGGCTCATTGAATAGAGGCCCTTGGGATGGGGTCATAAAGTGTCGCATTCCACATAAGTCCGGCTGAGTGACCCACCAGGACCAGGCAGATCCTGAAGTGAGCTCCTTGCAGCTGAAAGGTTAGCTGAACTGTTCTGGTGAAACACGGTGGCTCAGTCTTTTCCTCTCAAACTCCAGATGTCCCAGATTTGTAAAACACTCCTTAAAAACCTGATCCTCTTTTTCTTGTAATCCTGAAGATTTTCTTACTAATCCTCTTTTCCTGGAGGAAGGAGAGAGAGAGAAAGATGCTGTCAGACATGGGTAGGCAAGAGAGGACCTCCTCTCGCTCCCTCTGCTCCACACATATAACAGATACTGGAGTACTCTAGGGCGAATGGGGGCAGACGTTTGGTTTTAATGTACTGTCTGGCCCCTCCCACTACACTCTTAAAGCCTCCAGATGCTGCATGTGCGAGCAGCCAATCAGGAAAGAGAAAAGAGTTCCAAGCACAAGAGGTGGAGAAAGGAGTAAGCCAGCAGCCAACCTCTGATTGGTCGAGGGTTGGAACGCTGACCAATTGCATCCTTCCCCCACTCACAACAAACACTCCTACTGAATTTTTATTCAAATGTGATTCTTTAAAAAGAAATAAAAAAAGAAAAGGGCAGAGCTATAGAACAGCTGCAATCTTTTATATTCAGTTGCATCAAATAGTGGTGTTTTATGAAAATATTTAAATATCCTCCTTCATTCCACTTGTTCAGTGTTCATGAGCACACAAAGGCACTTTGTGTAGTGTCTTTACAGAGTAAATTATAGGCAGATTATCATCTTTCATATTCTTGTCTCAGACTAGATCTAAGCAAAGGCTCATTTAAATCTGTCTGAAACACTCATGAGCATCCACACAGCCGGTCTCAAAAAAACTAGTTTTATATAGTGTAGTAAAACCTTTTTAACTTCAAACCATAAACAAAGAGAGTGCTGTTCTAGAATCTGTGCTGGCTCAAATTTAGACATTTTCCCTCACTCTCTCTCTTCATCACAACTTTGCTTTCATATTCTCTTGATCCTCATTGTCAAGGGAGTGAAGACAATTAGCCTTTTCCCTTCCCTATTCTTCTTTTTGTTACTGCATTAAAGGTTTGGATTACATCATCAAGAGCGCTGAGAGGCTTGGCCCTTGCCGTTCATCATCATCATCATCATCACCATCATTATATTCAAATATATATTTTTAAATTAATCTTTTTATAACATGACTTCTTGTCTGGGCTCTCATCCCTGTTACACTCCCCCTCCCCTTCTTTCACTAATAAGATAGAAAAGACTTAATACAATAGAAAGACAGACATATTCTCTAACCAAGCAACAGTTCATTTGAAACCCTAAATATAGTCTTAAACTCTAATTACTGAACAGAGTGAACTGCCTTTAGTGAAACCTGCTAATAACCTTACTGACATTTACCCGAAAGACTGAACAATAAATAGTCTAAATTGCTTAAATGAGCTACTTGGCTTGCACTGCAATTATTTCCAACATGAAATCAAAATTGACCCCATTTGCTTTCTTAATACATGTTCCTTGTATTATTGTGAACATTTTATCAGTGCATATTTTTCTGTCTGTCTTCATTGCAAATCTTAATCAAAATGTATTAGCTTGCTCTTCCTCTGAAGTTTCAGAGTTCGATTGATAATTTTAACTTCAATATTATGCTGATTATCGTTTTAATCTATGTAAAATAGGAACATTTCATGTTAAATTTTATTGACTCTTCAGGGTTATTTGCTTTAGATACAAGATTAAAAACCATTACTGTTGCCACCAATGATTCCATTCTAGTTTTTGTGTCATTCAGACATGTGATTCTGACTCATATGTGACAGGAAAGTGACAGGTAAGTTAAAAGTTGGTTACCATTGAGAAATGTCTTGTGTTGTGATGTTTCCATTACTATGGAAATGGCATTATTTTAACATGCTTGGCATGTCTCTGTCTGTTATTGTGTCTTATAAGAGGCTTATTGACAGAGTAATGCAATAAATGCTTATCCAGGTCAAATTCTGTGATGCATTTAGATGATGCACACACACATAAACACATTCAGCTGTCTCTCAATGGTCAGGCTTTTAATAGAAGGCACAGTTGCTCAGGATCCTACTATGCTGCTAGGGGTGAGGCAGCTCTAGTGTCCAAAAGCCAAAATGGATCATCATTCCTTCCCCTCCACATCTCCATATTCCCCTGCGCTACACTGGCCTTTACCAAACACCAACATGGAGAAAGCTCTTCCACAGGGATCATAGACTACAAGCATGAAGGCTTGTACATATATGGATAACAATGAAAGCTAGCAAAAATTCTAAGCTTGTAAAGTCATCAGAGCCCTTTCTCAAAATTATTTAACTACCTCAGGCATCAGTGAGATAAGCACACAGACAAACAGCTAATTCAACATCCAAATGTTGTTCCAACTTAAGATGTTTTTTGGAACTATAATATTTTGCTAAAATAAAAAAAGAAATAAAACACAAAAAATCAATCACTTTAAACATTTAAAGATTAACTTCTATATATGCACTCTAAACATAAAATATGGTAAATTAACATGAAATTAAATATCCAAGGTTGGCTGATAGTATCCAAAATGAACAGATACAAACAAATGTTTAAAATAGATCTCTAATATTGGCAGATAATATGGGTACCAAAATATTGTACATCTCTAATCTAAACAGAACTTAACCAGAGCTTAAGCAATGATTAAAAATAAAGTTCTCCCATGCAGACTGTAATACGCAGGGTTTCGTTCCCAATTTTGGGTAGCAATCCACCAGCTGGGAACCACTGTTTAGAGCAATGATATACTCTGTCCAACAGAAGTTGAAATCTTAGGGTGCTTTCACACCTGTAGATCGATTGCTTTGTTCCGAAACCGGGATTAAAATTATTACAATGTTGCTTTTTATTCTTGGTACGGTTTGCTTTCACATGGCAAAGTTTCTTAACAGACCAAATTTGTTAATACAAGTCACGTGCGAGTAAACTGTTCTCTCATTGGTCAAAGTTCGACGGTTTATTTTCCGGGATTCCACTGAGCTGTCATGGCTGTCATCCGTCAGAATGGAACGATAACAGCTTTGCGGGCTTATTTTTTTTGCTTGTTTTTTTGTTTGTTTTTTTGTAGCTGTCATTATAATAATTTATCATTTTCTGCTTTCACGGAACTTACGTAATTACCCATCATAAATTGTGATATAGCCTGGTTCGTTGGTCCGTTGGATCGGATTGCTTTCTCACTACAACCGAACCGCTCCGGAGTTCGTTTTCAATCGAGCCGAGACCACCTCATTCAGGCGATCTCGGACCGATTGTTTTGGCGCGGATCCGAGCGCGATTGCCGTGTTCACATATGCCCAAACAAACCGAGCTAAGGGGGGAAACGCGCCAGGTTCCGAAACAACAGGCCAGGTGTGAAAGCACCCTTACTCATCTTACAGCACTCCGTGATCCCAAAACCATTAAAGTGTTTAGGTCTCATGTAAAATAAGATCCCCAAACAGAAGCAAACACACAGTGGAATGTGAAGGCCAAAGGGGCGAGGGTGGCACGAACAGTCCACAGCTATGGGCACAAGCGTGGTGTGAACTGATTGAGATAACAGAAGCATTTCAGCACTGAGCCAACTGGACCCAGAACACTGAGGACATGGTGAGAGCCAGGAATACACACACTTGGAGCCATACACACCCACGTCAGACTGCCACAACCACAGAAACACAGGCATCTCCAAAGCAAACCTTGCTGGGCACAAAATAAAGATCTGGTCTTGATTTCTGAGAGCTGATGTAATTTTCCCCACAGTGTTTAGTGGTGAACTGGACTGTTGGTTGAGCCACAAAAAACGTGAATGGAAAATGTTTGCTAACGGCTTGAGCATGGCATCTAACAGTGATGTTTTTGTGGGTGTTTTTCAACCTGAATGGATGTGTAATGTTCATTTTATTAGTGTTTAATGATTTGAGGTGCACTAAATGACAGAAAATGTGATGCAAATAAGCTTACAGTAAAAACCATGGACAAATGCACTGGGAGACGGCGAGTCGAGCACGGAGGTCTACAGCTGCAGGGAGAAAGCAAAAAATGACCTCACTAATTTTGGCTGAAAGAAACTCCACAATGTAATTAGAGGGGAATTCAGCATGACTGGAGGGGATCTGCTGTTTTAAGGATATCTTAATTACTGCTGCGACAACAGGCTCAACATGAGAGATACACGTGAGTGGGGAAAATAAAAAAGAACAAGGAAGAGAGAGACAATGCAAGACAGAACATGAGAGAGAGAGAGAGAGAGAAGAAGGGTCGGATATCTAAAAAACAGAGATAAAGAGTGAGATAGAGACAGCATGTTGGTAAACGGTAATTTGAAGATTTTTAGTTTTCTAATGTGAGTGGTGCTTGCCAAAGCAAATCGCATCACCACAATGTCAGGTCTTGCTTAAGTGCTAAATAATTTTTTTAGTCAGTTACTATGTTGTTGCTAGTGTGTTCAGGTCAAATCCATAAGCCCAGTCTCTATGATGGTCCTTAGATATGCTTGGGTGCTCCTTTTAATGTCCATAATATGTTTTGATACGTTGACCAATTTAGATTGACACATCACATCTTTCCTCAACAAACCCCGCAATTTGAGGCAGCATTCATGTTCATAGCACGTGAGCTGACACTACCCGAACTGTAAAAGACCGGATTTCAGTAATAACTCAAAATGCTTCATAATTTTGACTGCACTTTGGGAAAGGGAAGAATAGCAATGGTGATGCTTGCCCTAGCTGTACAGTCTTGGATGTCAAATTGTCTATGTAGAGGCATATACGACTTTGTGACTGGAGACTGACAGCTCTAAACAGATCAAAACCAACATTTCCTGCTCCTAGCAGCCCAGAAGGATTCACTCTGAGCCTGAGTCACCTGTGCAATGTTATAGTTACGCTCCTGTTACCCAGGCTACAAAACTCTCCATCCTTTAACGTGTCAGGAAGCTCGAGTGAATCTGTTCAGGTGTTAGGTGAGAACTGAGCGTAGAACATCTGACATCACTATGAGTAACGAGGGAATTCAGGAATCTCTCCCAACTGGAAACATGAGCCATCCTGCTGACTAAAGCGGATGTTATGTAAGTAAAAAGAGAATGAATATGTAAATCGAACTCAGGCAGAGACCTTCACCAACCTGTGTAGTAAAGAGACATGGTGAGGTAAATATTACCTTTGCAGGGTCGTTTTTTCTGCATGCTACCAAAAGAGGAAACTGATAAGGAGAGTCAGATAAGATGAATTTTGGAAGAGCCCCCATAAACTACTATTCAGCATCAAGAAGTTATTTATTCCCGGTGCTTTTATGTCACAGTTTTCAATTGATTTATTGATAACGGCTTGTTTCAGCTGTATTTAGAGTGAATCTGAGTGGCTGTGCCCTACAGATGAACCTCATTTGTGTAACCACTCACTTAAAGATTAAGTGCATGACACTGTAGGTGTTAGATGTAAGTACAAGCTAACTAGCATCATTCCCAACGGTTTTTCCTGACGGCTTTCACTGTATTGACAGAGTCACACCTCTCACTCAACTTACCTCAGTGACCGCGATAAAGACGCCCCAGAGGATTCAAGCCTTTAGCCTGATAACCTTTCACACTGCCTTCCATCCATTACTACCAAAAAACTCTATTGGTGAGGGACAGCTGGTTAAAAAGGGTTTTAAACAGCCTTCTCTTCTCAATGTGTGGCAACGCACAGCACAGCTGTTTCCCCTCCGTCCACAGCAGGCCAGAATGACCTCTCAACACAACATCATTAGACAGAGCTGGTATTGTACTAAATGTCCCACAGCAAGACCAGGATACAGCTAACACTGAATGTCTGAATGAGCCCTGAGGATATTATCATCATTCATCTCCCATTTATAATGTCAGCCAATATATGACTACCTAAAGAGATGTAAATACAGTTGCCCTTAGTGCCATTTCTCACACTCAAAGTTTAGCCAAATAAAAGGAGGTATAACATAGACTTCTGCTGATTTTAATAAAAATAATTTGAATACATTTATAATTACTACAGACTAACCATAAAGCAGCCTTTATTAATATTTTATTAATATTATATATGGCTGTAGCCTACTTAATGATTATTTTGGTAATCTGTCACATAATTTCATTGGTTAGTCAGAAAAAAATATTTTCTGTATTTTATTCAAAGAACATGCTATTTCATTGCTGTCCCCCAAACACCGTAATTTATGTGCAATGTGCAAAATATTTTGAAAATAAGCCTTATATTTAAAAAAAAATCTGATTGTCAGTGGTTTTGAAGCAGAAAGGAAGTTTAAAAATTGCCATATTTAAAATAATAAAGAAAAAAAGAAGCACATCATTTCATTATCATTTAATTGTTGCAGTCCTATAATAACATTCATGCATGAATTAATTAATTTATTATTATGAATAATTTTATCTAATAATCGATTTTATATATATATATATATATATATATATATATATATCTCTTACATATTTATCTTTTCTATCATATTGGGGATATTAATTTTATGCCTAAAAGGACATAAATAGTATAGAAATACAAAAGAAAAATTAGAGGGACAAAATGGCCAAAGACTAAGTTATACTGATTAATTGGCCTGCCACTAACATCAATTTATGATTAGTAGAAAAAAGTGCAAAAGTGATGTAAACTAATAACAATTACCCCCGTAAATGTGTCAGAAGCATGTTAGAGAGGAAACGAGCAGAGAATAGGCTCGGCCCATTCCTCCATCTCTCATGTTGACTGTAATAAGATAATCAGATGAGAGCAAAAAGTCCATCTGTCTTTCATGGGCCAGCCACAATGTGAGCATAAATTCTCCAAATTTCCCTCCATCTATCACTTTTAAAGTTCAAATCAGAGAAACCAGATTAGATCAAATCAGATCCCTGGAGTTTAGCGTGAGAGAGACTGTGTTGCAGCACAGCACCGCTCAGACAGATGTATCTGACCCCAGAGACCTGGGTGATCTGTCACTTACATGACTATTAGTGATTTACCGTTTCCACCGGATAAAGCTCTGCACTACCAGCTGCACTCTTGAGCAAGGACACTGTGGTGGCAGAGGTCACTTTAAAATCTCAACCCAGTACTGTTCAATCGTCCTGGCAACATCCTCACAGCGCTGCCAGCGGTAAAAAGAGAGATGCACCTCACTGTCAAATTGATCAAGCAAAATGGCCTGATCATCCCCTAATTACAACCATGGCACCCTTCTATCTGTCAGACTCATCTCAGGAATCCATGACCCAGGTGTCCTTTAAATGGACCCTGACCCTGTGGCCTGCCTCAGGCTTGACAAAGTAAAGCTGAGAAATGTCACACACATTCTAAACACTGAAGACACATGCACACTCACGCCTGACAGAATTACCGTCTGCCACACACAAGCACGTTAACAGACACACAGAAGCAAATATGTGTGTGGACACAGTGTCTAATCACAGAGATGGTTTAAGCGTCAGCCCAGAGTGTTGTTTTTACCTTCTTCCACCACAGCTACCAATTCCGCTTTCCCACAGTCTCACACACACACACACACACCAAAACAAAAGAAAAACAAACAACTAGTAACTACGTTTACAAAAACTAGAGCACAACACAAACATGGCCTCCAAACAGGCAGAGGTCACGTATTAACCCAGTTTGACCAATAACTAAGCCAGGAATGTCAGTGAGTTAATGGATCTCAGATAGGGAAAGAGAGAGATAAGAGTTCTTTTCCTGCATGAATATGCAGACAATATGACAGAAAATGCCTCACAGTTGTTATTACACACACTGACTCAGTTCCTCATTTCTCAAATCACAACTATTTTGACAAACTGTTGACATTCTTTTTTAGGGATGTACGATGTATTTCATATCGGCTATCAAGTTTTTCTTTTTTTTTTTTTTAATCAGTATTATTCGATATTGGATATTTAATTGTTGATGCTCATTTCCCCCTATGTTTACATTCAAATGACCTTTGCTGTCATCTCATTCAAAGTTAACCTTCAAAACACTAATAATTTATAAAATGAAGCAAATCTCAAGATGAATGCCCATTTTTGTACATATTAATCTTGCGATGACTAAATTCACTTGCAGAAAATTTTATTTAGACAAAATAGTACAAAGAAAGTATAGATAAATATACTTTGATTGTTAAAAAATTCTAACTTTTAATATTTGCCAATTATCAGCTTTATAAATAAATAAATATCAGCCAGAATTTTTATATTGGTGCATCTCTAACAACAATGGCACAGAATGACATTCAGCACACACAAAAACCAACACAATCCAACAACTGAGCTCAAAAATGCAAACCCACAGACATCCACTGTTTTAATGCATATAATAAAAGTCCTAATGGGAAAATGCTTGGAGTTTATCTGTATTTAATTGCCCATAAACTGAACTCAAATCACCCTACACTCACACGATTCTTACTGATCCCATATAAACAACCATTATGTCTTACTAGGTAATCAGTCCAGTCCCAGCACGCTCAAATTAGACTCACTAGACACTCACATCCTTCATAAATGAATGAAATGAGAGGACATGAGTTATACATGAGCCTTACTGTTACTGCCATTAAGGTTGAAGATAAAAAGACAAAAAAAAATACAAGTAAAAAATAAAATAAAAAAATAATATAAAACCAGAGTTCAACAGAGTCAACACAAACTAACTGCAGAAAGCATGAGACTAATCCACTAGTCTATAAATTACTGGATCTCTGTTACAGGTTGTTTAACTTACCAGGATAAGTGTTTTCCAAGAGCAGGATGAAACTCTCAAGCTGTCGAGCCTTTTGAAGAACGGAGCTCAGCAGAGTGTCGGCACTCCAGTGAATGTGTGTGAGAGTCTGTGTGTGTGTGTGCACGACTGACACGGCAACTCAAATACTTCTCCTCCTCCTCCCTCTTTCCTACATAGCTCCTCCCAGCCAACTCTTTCAGGAAGCACAACTCTTCCCCATGGACACATGTCCACAGTATGTGTTTGTGCCTTATTTACTCCACAAATCCTTTGCCTATTCTTGGTCTCGAGGGTTTCCGATTGAAGTTGCTGCTTCCGATCGGTGTTCACCTCCTGGATATTTGTGGCGGTCATTGCCCAAAACAGCTCTCAATAATCTTTTCCCACATTCCACCTCAGACTACAGGAGGAAGTGATATAAGAGTGTCTGTCAGCTTCATCAAAGTAAAAGGAGCGCTGCAGTGGTGGCCATAAGGAAATCCCATCATTCAGTCGGACAATTTCAGGAAGATTTCCAAGGAATTACCTGAGACAGACTGAAGAGAATCATCTCGTATGACTGTTTCTGTTCTGGGAAGCAGACCACTAAGAAGAATTTGTGGTTTCTTGGATCTCAGAATATGAGCCTGGATTTAGCATCACCCTCAAAACACAAGTTCATCCCGTAAAATCCTGTAAGAGTGGACTGGATCCAGCTCAAAGTGACAGAAATAAATGAAAGTTACAAAACAACACTTCATTTTCACTGACACGCCTGTATCAAACTCACTTTGGAGACTCCACCTCTCCATTTTAAATAGATTAACTAGATTATTTAAGCAGTGGTTGGATGAAGTCTGGTTTGGCAGACCACCTTGTGTGAAGGTGAATGTTCTGCTGAAAACAGATAACATCTGCCATCAAGATGCACTACAAATAAACAAGTCTGACCCAAACAGCTCCTCCTTTTCAGGTCTATTCATTCAGTCAAGTGCAGGTGTGGATTCTTATCACATTCCTCTCCATTTGACTGCCTTTGAAACCCACACCCTCATGCCAAGGGGGCATACCGGAGTCCCACCGTATTCACAATACCCACAGAATGTCTGCCTGTGGCTACCGTAAAAGATCTCCATGGGAATGGCTGAAGCTCTGTCTGCGTTGAGGAAAGTTCATCAGGCAGATGCTACCAAAGCTCTGAAATAGGGGTGTGAATGATGGAATTGTTCATTCAGACTCCTATTCTAAAGTGAAAATGCACATTGAGTTGCATGTCATTTTTGCAACATGTGCACCCCTAGATTTTGAAAATGAAGCAACATTTCACTGTCTATAAACAATGATTACATTCACTGAAAACACAGTGATAGTGTGATAGAGATCATAACAACAAGCACTATCAGTGCTTAGCTTGAAGGATTTTTTTCTGCTTGCCCAATCAGGCCAAAACTTGCCCTGCTAACATTTTCACTGCACACCACCCTCATTCCCCCAGTATATAATACTTATATTTTACTACATGTAACTTTATATAATCATATAACTTATAATTAATAAATTAGGTTTATAATGTATTTTTGATATTAAATGTATATTTTGTATTAAATGCATATATATTAAAATATTGATTACAAAATATAATTTATTATTAAAGCTTTTATCAAATTTTTCATCAGGAAACTACAAGACTTTTCTGACGGTCTCTGTTATTCTCAATGTAAAATACTTAATTAGACAAAATTAAGAGTAAATACATTTTTAAAAAAACTCAGCGGACTGTTTCAATTAACACTTCAATAATCAAATTGCTTAAGCATATTTATTCACTATATTTATAAATAGGGTACATGTATAGGGTATTCAGTGTCCTGTACATTAACATCAACAAATCACCTTTAGTCTGAACTATATGAGATTGTTGACATGGGCTACACTAGTTACAATGTTATCTAATTATTGTTTGAATGCACTATTTTCATAACTATCATCAAGAGCTGATGACCATTGAGTTCTTCTCATGTCTGTCATCAGATTTCCTTTTCTATTTTTCTCTTCAAACTCTGTGCAGGGATGAAGACCTCAGATCCTTCAACTTAACATCGTAACTTCATCCTTGCCCAAGTACTTGAAATGTTTATGGTGAAGCTGCTTATGTTGCAGGATCAACGCTAATGTTAAAGAGCCTGGCTGCCCTGTGTGCCACATTGGTAACGCTGTCAGCACTGATCTGTCTGGGTGCTCATCTGCGCTGCTGAAGAATGGCAGTGTCTTTGAAAGAGAGGATTATGGAGCAGTGCAGGATTACTACTGCCCATCTTTCATTCTGAAGATCACAGCCCACGCTGTAGGCTCTGAGCGAGACACACACACTCGCTCACAGGGTCAGACTCGTATATGGACATCTCCTTTTACAACTCAAATTACACACAGACATCTCCAAACGGGTTTTCACACCACTAAATCTTCACAAATACAAACGCACACACACCCCTCTGTGAACGTGCATGTACACATAAACATGATTGACTGATTAGTCAAACTAGGCATGGGCTGATTACCGGTTTCAAGGTATACCGCGATTTGAAACTTTCACGGTTTCAAAACCGCTAATATTTTCCATTATACTGTTCCTGCGGTATGCTGAGCTGAAGGCCACTGTCAAAGAAACCTGGGCTTCCATACCACCTCAGCAGTGCCACAAACTGATCACCTCCATGCCACGCCGAATTGAGGCAGTAATTAAAGCAAAAGGAGCCCCTACCAAGTATTGAGTACATGTACAGTAAATGAACATACTTTCCAGAAGGCCAACAATTCACTAAAAATGTTTTTTTAATTGGTCTTATGAAGTATTCTAATTTGTTGAGATACCGGCCCATGCCTAAGTCAAACAGTGATGAAAATGTCTGTTTGCCATGATGAGGTCACCCATCATAACAAGCTGTTTACATACTTTACAGTTGCATTTAAATAAATGGTTCAGATTTCCATATGGGTTACATTTCTTATCAGAGGATAGAAGAGAGATGGACGCCAAACCAATTCCCTCTGAATTCAAAAGTGGCGTTATAAGCAGATCCAGACAGAATCTCTGTTGTTTATTTGGCATTTTTTTGCACAAAATTCTGCAGTATGGATCTACCCAGCTAACAACAATTTGCTAACATTCCCATTAAGTCATTTATTATTAAACGTCATTTCAAAACATTGTTTTTTTTTAAATGTTTTAAAAAATCATTTTGCAAACATTACGGGAATGTTACTTTTGCTCAGAATGTTCTGAAACTAGTAACATTCAAAAAACATTAGATGAACAACTAAAATATTTCAGAAAATTGAACGTTCTGTTAATGTTACTGAAAGAATGTTTGTTCATAACTTTAAGGGGAAGCTTGCCAGAACATTTGCCGAAGTTCTGAGGATGTTCCCTGTTGGCTGGGACCTGGGTGAACAACCACTCAAGAGGCGGAGCATATATAGAACCTTCAATTCTGTGGAAAACTGCAGAGTTTTCAGCAGAATTCTGTGCAGAGATTATGTGTAGGCCTGGTTACAAGTGGGTGGCATTGAAAGGATTGTTTGAAATTGAGCCTGCTTCAACATGCGCACAGCCACACACACACAACAAATTTAAACAGTTTGCTAAAGAGGCCAGGCGAGTCAACACCACAGATTTGGAGACGTTACACAAAAACAAGAGCACCTGAGCCAATCAATGCATGGAGAAAGAGGGAGATCAGGGGTGAGTAGGGATGTAACGATTCACTCAACTCAAGATTCGATTCACGATTTTGATTTCACGATTCGATTCGCAATTTTTTTTTTTACAAAATGAGATTTAAGACAAATTATAAATTAAATGTGTCCTTTTATTATTGCTTGGACAAAATACTGAAAGTGAAGTGACATGTGGCCAAGTATGGTGACCCATACTCGGAATTAGTGCTCTGCATTTATCCCATCCAAAGTGCGTGAACACACACCGTGAACACACACCCGGAGCAGTGGGCAGCCATTTTTTGCTGCGGCACCCAAGGAGCAGTTGGGGGTACGTTTATTTGTGAAATTGAAATATGTTAATCGCTTTGGATAAAAGCGCTTGCTAAATAACAAAATTTAAATATAATGTAAATGTAAATAACAAAACTAATTTTTTTATTTTATTTTAAAACAAGCCCCAAATCAAATAAATAAGTTACACAAATAAAATAAATCTCTTCATATAAACAAAAATAAGGCTTTGTCTGTGCTCTTTCCATTTAAAATTAGAGGCAACCACTGCATTTTAATCATGATCCAAACAAATATGCTGCATACATGCATCATGAGCAGTTTTTAAACTAAATTAGATTGTATAATTTCGAAATTTGAAGCAAAAACAATGTTTTGACTTCAATTTTGTGAAATTATGCATAAAAAAATATCTGCATGAAACAAAAACAGCAGATGAGCTGAATGAGACGCAGATTCACTCTCTGCCAGCAGGTGGCGCTTAAAACGTTTCCTTGGTTTCCGCTGTAAACAAAGCAGCGCTGCACTTATGAACTTTAATATG
>NW_015549558.1:309705-316805 GCF_001515605.1 Sinocyclocheilus anshuiensis | reverse complement strand
ATTTTAAAACAAGCCCCAAATCAAATAAATAAGTAACACAAATAAATAAATCTCTTCATATAAACAAACTAAGGCTTTGTCTGTGCTCTTTCCATTTAAAATTAGAGGCAACCACTGCATTTTAATCATGATCCAAACAAATATGCTGCATACATGCATCATGAGCAGTTTTTAAACTAAATTAGATTGTATAATTTCGAAATTTGAAGCAAAAACAATGTTTTGACTTCAATTTTGTGAAATTATGCATAAAAAAATATCTGCATGAAACAAACAGCAGACGAGCTGAATGAGACGCAGATTCACTCTCTGCCAGCAGGTGGCGCTTAAAACGTTTCCTTGGTTTCCGCTGTAAACAAAGCAGCGCTGCACTTATGAACTTTAATATGCATTATACAGAGGCAAGACGAAAAGAAAAAATACCATCTAAACTTTTCTAAAGACAGTAAGTTCCCTTCAGACATACATTCATATAAACTCCTACACCTAACTGAATCGCGATTTGTTTAGCATCTCAACCGATTTGAATCGTCACATATTTAAATCGATTTTCAACCGGCTCGCGGTTAATCGTTACATCCCTAGGGGTGAGTGTACTCTCAGTCGCAGTGCCATGGGGAGGAGGCCAGATTCAATCTCTCACGTGCTGGAGGGAAACACGGCCCTCTGGGTAGGGTGGAGGGCTGGCTGGACTAGTGCTGTTTATCTTGGGAGGGCAGTTTCTAGGGAGAGGCTTGAAAGAGCCAACTCACATTCCTCAGGAAAAAAAATGGAGATTTAGAAGAGTGCATGAGGAAAAGAGAAAAGCTAGGTCACATTTTAATGTCCAGAAGTGGGGAAGCTATATTTAGTAAAAGCATGTGGGTGGTTGATGTGGCAAACTTCTTATGGGTCAAAAGCATCATCAGAGATAAAAAAATAAGACTAGATTTATTAGTTGAGTGTGCCAGAATTTCATATTTCTGGAATTTCAGTGCTCATATTATGTGACTGTCATGATGTTTTCCTCTGAATAAAATAAAATATTTACATTAATTCATTTAGCAGATGCTTTTATCCAGGTTAATTTACAAATGAGGAACATCTCAAGCACTTTATTATAAAAGTCAACAATACAGTAATCAGGTATACATTAGAAATTTAGCTTAAAATATTCAAACATTTGTTGATTAGCAACCATTTAAGTCATAATAAACTTAATACAGGGGTTGGTTAAATAGACTCTGTCAGAGAAATGAGTCACACGGTGTGTCACTATAATAAAAGTTTCAAACTCTGTTAGAGATGTTTGTGGTAAAACTTTTTTTGCTCATTGGAGAGGAAAAATTGTTAAGGACATTGGTTCAAGATGTCTATATTTTATGAAATCTGCTTTACAGTGAACATTTAATAAAACAGTCATTTTAACTTTATATCTTTCAGTACTATTACACCTAAAAACATCATGTGTAATTGGGAATGCCAAGACAATTCTAGCTGATTTCAATTAGGCCACAGATTGAGGAAACTGCAGCTGCAAAACTGTGTGTGTGTGTGTCCCATTATCAACCCATCAGCTACTGAGAAATCACACAATAAACAAGACCTATTATATATTGATGCCTATTCAAACATTTCACAGATTTTTTTCCCCTAAATGAATCATCAACTGTTATTAATTCTTTAAAAACTATCAAGCATTTTAGAGTTTTAGGAAAGTTTGAGATCACTCAATATCTCAGATTCTCTCTCTAATCTTCTCCACTCTGTTGAGCATAGGATCATTTTATCCGCTGGAGCCTTGAGGCTGTCAAATATCACAGAGAGAGACTGTGGCGCTTCACATGGTTTGCAAACTAACTGGCTTAGGACCTAGTGGCTAGTCTGTGGTTGAGGGTATGTGTGTGTGTGGTTTGAGAAAACAGACTTTGCTCTGGAGGAGACAAAGAATATGCAGACTACAGATTAATCTTTACTAAACAGTAACAGTACCCCCGTTGGCTATCTCTGCTGATAGACCTCCACTCGCCGCTGACAGTCCTAAATTGGAATTTGACTTACGGCACATCCTGAAAATCCACAAAGCACAACCAGAGAAGACAGAGGAGACCAGTAAAGTCATGGACTCAGATTGTGTTATGACATCCAGACTGATCCCACATTTCACAACACTGTGGAGAATGATTTCCACAAAACTGACATCAGCACTAATACTCAACCAAAGAGTGCACAATCTTTTTGCCATGTGGCTTGCGGTGGGCCTTTACTTTATTCAAATACATCTTAGGCCTGTTTAGACTTCATTTTCCACATCTAGCGTACAATTGAGCACACAAGCTCTTCAAAGTATATGCATTCCCAGTGTACTCACTAAGGAAGAAAAATGCAGACAGTCATAAAAATGGAATTTACTGTATAAATGAATGTTTTATGCCTTAATTTGATTACCCATCATTTTTGATAATTAATTTGTATTACATCATAATCCAGAAAAATTAAAACAGACAAACAGAATTTCTAAAAAAAAACAAAAACATTAAATACAGCATTATTGTAGTATTATAGTATTATTGTAAAATGTTTTTATAAATAATTAAATTATTATAAAAATGTAATTAAACCATTAAAATGGGAAACATGGAATTTAGGAAAAATAAAGCAGAATTTGGAGAAAACTAAAATGCGGCCTTAATGTAATTTGTGTTAAGCTTTTAATAAATTGTTATAACATCTAAAATAAACACTTCAGTCATTATACCACAAAGAAAAGGGGCACAGGTGCCAGAATACATAGACATGACATAATAGCTGTTAATTTTTGTTTGAATACTTCAGGCCTTATTGTGTACAGAAAGGTCAACGAGATGCAATTGCCTATTTAGACAGACACTGAATGATAATGCTCAGGCTATCAACTAACAGGGAATAACAAAAATATACCCTAAACCCATTTCAGTTTCCTTTGCAGTGGAATCAGGTCAGAACAACATAAAAAGTAGTAGTAGTCTATATGTGTACAGTAAAACAAAACTGCCAAGCTGTCTTGTTATATGATCAGTTTCACTTGGATTGGTGACTAAAGATATCCGATATCCTATATGTGCAGACATCCAAAATCACAGGTCTATTTTAAGCATTAGAGGAATCTAGTACTTTAGCAGCCAAATAACCACACACTTATTAGTATACTTTCCTGTATTGCATCAAAAAATTATCCCACTGACAGCTGGGATTCAATAACATGGGAAACTGTCTGAAAGGTTAAAGGGAAAACCCCCCAAAACATCTCAATAAAGGAACTTCCTTATAAACAAAATAGTTTCCTTATTAACAAAATACGCTCTATCCACCCACTTAAATATAAAAATAGTGCAAAAGACACAGTGCCGTGAAACAGATAGGAAGCACCTGTCACTTCACACTTCTGTGCAGCTATTTAGTTACTTCAGTGAGCAGTGTTGCAGTCGAGGACAAATCCCTCACAGAGAATGTGTGCGGTAAACCTTCACTCCAGGACTTGCCCTTGGGCTCCACTTAACAAGACTGCACATTAATTTTCAAAGCGACAACCTGCAGTAAAAGTGCTCACTCATAACCCAGAACTGATTAGAGATGGGCAGGCTGACTCACTGCCGCGAATCGGTTCTTTCGAACAATTCATTTTCAAAGCAAAAGATTCATGGAATTACGTCATCACGCAGTGGCAAATTAACGTTCTCAAAAATTATGCCATCAATGTATCATTCCGCTCATAAAAACATAGTTATCAAGAACACATATATCATCTGCGTTTACATTGAACAATATAAAAAAATCATTTACATCACCTGGAATCATTCAGACCATCTGTGAACCGCTTCAAAAGATTCGCTAAAACTAAATTCCTCAGATAACGTTACATATCGTACTAACTGAATGTGCTCAATAATGATTTTAAAAAACAACATGTGAGTGATGACATTTCGATCGTTGCACGCGTCGTTTATTTTATTACTTTGACATTAAGTGAAATATCCATTAAACTAGATTTTAAAAATTTGAATGTATTTTCCGCATTTACACTTGATCTGATGCTATCGTTTTTGGTTTCGAATAATTCAAAATCTGATAATCATTTGATTATCATAAACTGTCATTGAGTCTTCATTTTTAGCACTTACCTGCAGCGTTTCCAAAGCAGACCCCGAACGGTTAAGAATCAAACTAGAATGTACCATATGAATTTAGTTAATAGCTGAAGTGTCTTTGAGACAAAAATGAGTGTAGCTATATTTTCACGAGCACGATTGAATTTCTGCGGGGAATATACCATTATTAGACCATACCATATGAGGTTGCAGTGTTATTGTGTTATAAAAAAAATAGGACGTCGACGGTAGCACATGCTTCAATTTAACACACAAACATATGCATGTTATTTATTAATATGTTCTTACAATAAAACAAAATACAGTTTAGGACAAGAAAGCGGGTTTGTGTGTTTGCACACGGCGTGAACACCCCTAATACTGCGAATAATAGTATGAGCCGAATCCCGCCATTGGTCGCTTCCCAGTTTGGAAAACGCAGGAAAGTTTCCAAGGTAACCGCCCCTCAATGTGTTACGTATTACGTAATTGTTTTGCCTCCCTAAAAACCCAGTACGTTCAAATTCAAATGTAGTACCTACTCAAGCAGTATTAACAGTATTATATATATTAACTGATAATAAACCTGGGTAAAAATCAATACTGTAAACCTCAAATCATTTGGTTTAAAATCATTGTCAGCAATGCTAAAAACATGGTAAACTGTAAGGAGAAAAGGCTTTGCAAGCTGAAACAAAAGAAAAGAAAAGAGGAAGGTACTTTAGAAAACTAAAACTAAAAGTGTTTGATTTAAACTCGGGCCTAGATCATTTTTTGCAGCTCAGTAGGACAAGAGCATATGGAGGACCAAACCTGCAGAAATTAAAAATAAATACATACATATATAGATAAATAAAATAACAGGAAAATAAAGAAATAAATAAATGACTCGATAAAAACAAATATAGTTCATTTGTATTAAAATTTAACGCTGAATTTATTTTTATTGTATATTTATTTTTATTGTTTATTTATTTAATGTATTTATTTTTATTCTTTTTAACTTTTATTTACTTATTCTCTCATTTATTTTTATATTAATTTAATTTATGTATTTATTTTTAAATGTATTTATTCATGCATTTATTCATTTTTTAATATTTATTTATTCCCACATGTATTTATTTCCAGATTGTAGTTTGAGTTTGTAGTTTAGCTTGAGTGTGTAGTTGCAGTTGTGTTAGCTAAATGGACTACATCATGTGTGGAGGCTCAGCCAACTCCAGATAGGGGTGTTATGGGGGGGTGGGGTTAATTCATTAACTGACACAGATTCACTATAACAGTGTTAGTTGTCGTCTGCGTATACAATGGGGCTGCTGATAAACTAAAGTAGCAGAGGGTGAATTCAAAGTGATTTAATTAACGTCAAGTAGACTTTCACTTTTTGTCCTCTTTATGTGCTATGGAGAGGCAACTGTGAAGACAAAAAATGCAGTAATTTAATTAATTTAAATAATCTCTCTTAAAATTACAGATTTTATTTTTATTATATATATATGCATATTTATGTTTTAATATTTTAAATTTGATAATGATTCAGCAATTAAATCACCAAATAAATATAAAAAAACAAACAAATCAATACAGTCATTTTAGGGGAATATATTGCACCAATCTCAGTTAAAATTACAGATTTTATTTTTAGTTAATATTTTTAATATATATAATGCATATTTTATATTGTAATATAAAAATAAAAAATCAAGCAAAGCAATACAGGCATTGTAGAGGAATATATTGCATCAAAAATATTACACTGCTGCTAATTGAAGATGAGGTCTGTATAGACTAGATGTAATTAACGAGGAGATGCAGAGAATAAGGAAAAAAAGCAGGAGCCTGATCTTTAAACCTCCATTACTCACTCCCACTCGGGGCTCTGAGAGGCCAAATGCAGTTTGAATCCATTGTTCAGTGCTCGGTTTAACTGTCTGTTAGCCATGACAGAGGAAAACAGAGCGACACCGTCCCCTGGGCCATGAACCTCAACCGTCAATCCTCTCTCATTACAAACATTTCTCATTAAATACCAAGCTACTGCTGATCTGTCTCTCTACTGAAAATAAACAATTGAAAAAGTGAAGTATATCAGTTCCACTTCCAAATCACTCTATCACTTGCATGTGAAGCATGTGGTTTGTATATGCTGACATGTAAACAAAAGAGCCTAAAGCAATTGTACCACCATGAATGTTATGTAAGCTTATTGCTTTATCTTTATCATTTAATTTTTATCAGTGAAGAGAAGTGAAAGCTTTCCTTCCTGAAAAATCAATTTGCCTGATTTAAATACAGAATATGAGCAAACAATACCATCTGTTTATCTCCTTTACTTCCATTTTGAGTTCTCTCTCTGAAAATTGTTTCCGTTTTATTCATAACCCCTGGGCATGAAACAATGACAATTATTTCAACAGTCTGCGGTAGTCGACTCTCCAAATAAATATTCCTGAGAAGCTTCTGAGAAAACCTGCCTGATGATGCTCCGGAGCTTAATATATGAGCTTACTGAGAGCCAAGTTATTGTCTTTTTTCAATGACTTCCAGTTAACTGAGCCAGGACTTCATGTTCTGCTTAATCTAGGTCCAAAATCAACCATAATTATAGGAGAGGAAAAGCACACCTTGACACAGTCTCAGATCTTTTGTTGTTTTTATTTAGCCACTTCCCACTGAGGACTAGTGAGGTGTTAAACTTTCTCTCACACAGATCTTGTCTTGTGTATATGTTGGTTAAGTTTTGGTCAGGCTGAAACAACACTTGTTTATCTGTCATCTCTCTTTATTCAAGGTTTTCTTTCATCTTAAACACATAATATGCTCATAATCATAATTCAGTTATATTAACATGAATGGGTGTTGATATCTGACATGATCAAGTGTGTAAGATTTCAAGTCTTAGTGTGGAAGATCATTTACTCTCCCTAATGTCATTCCAAACCTGAAAGCATTTTTCTTCTTCTGCACAAAAATCTGATATTTTGAAGAATG
>NW_015549558.1:305958-308458 GCF_001515605.1 Sinocyclocheilus anshuiensis | reverse complement strand
TTCAAGCAATTCTTTTGTATTATGAAAGTGAATGGTACTAAAAATACCCTTATAACAAAAAAAAAGTTGCCAGAAATTCACCATGGAAATTGCGGTGACAATGTTTCAGATATTATGGGCTGGCATATTGGTGCCTGTATATTCTACAAGTTATAACTGTATATTTAATCAAGTGATATAATGTTAATATATCTACTCAAAAATAAGATACACAAAACACCATCATGCTAGCACTAAAATAATATAATAAACATGAACTAAATAACATAAAATGCAACACATAACTCCCTATTGTACATTAATAATAAAAATAAGAAGAAACAAAATTATTTAAATAAAACTGAATCATATGTTTCACGCTGAGACTTCTGTGAATGTCCTTTTACTGTTTTCACCATTAATTATATGGTATAATTTTTACTAGCAAAATCCATAAATTTGATTACATATAATGTAACTCTAAACCATTCATAGTTTTTACCTTTATATGGTAAGTAAGTTTTTACTGTAGCATTTTTGTAATATTGTGCATGAGTTTATCTTTTTCTTTGTGAACATTCTTCAAAATATCTTCTTTTATGTTCCTCAGAAGAAAGAAAGACAACGTGAGGGTGTGAGTAAATGATGACAGAATTAAAATTTTTGGGTGTACTGTCCCTTTACTGTACCTGACTTCTGTTGTCTCTCAATACATGTCCTTTCTATGCTCTCTGGTGTTCTCCTGTTCCCAGTGGAGTGAGTCCGTGAGTCCACCCAGCAGGACCATGACAGAGGGATCAGCAGATGCCAGGCGGCAGAGACTAACACTGAATTAAACAGGTTCTGCCCCCCCACAACATGCACAAAAAACTCACTCGCACACATGCACCACCTACTCTCTGTCAGTCTTTATCAGGAAATAGATACAATGTAAACAAAGTCAAGGCTGCTTCATGCTCATTAGTATTGGGTGCTTGTCTATTTTTATACACTAGCTTGCACATGTGTATACAAATCCAAACCACTATTGTGCCAAGCGTTTTTTTGTTTAGGGAGTTAAGGCATGCTTGAATTACACGTTTCAGAATGTGGGTACTGAAACTCCACTGCCTCTTGTAAGGACTGTTCATGTGAATAAGTGCATGTGGAAGTAGAAAGAGGAAGAGTTTTGATGGTGTTGGTGACCGATGTCACTTGAAAGGTCAAAGATATAATGTCTGTTCATACAGGATAAATACTGTGAATATGCAAAAGTGTGGTGAAAAAGATGATAATCAAGAAAAAAACATGGATGATGATGATGATGATGATGATGACAGGTCTTCATAAAAAATAAAAAACTTAAAGCTGAACCTTAAAGCTGTTAAAATAAATAGTTAGTTATAGCTATTAATAGCAGGACTGTGTTATAAGATACAGTACACATGTCATTTTTACTTTTTCATGCTTCCGTCCTTTCATCTTTTTCCAAATACTGCATCCCACCAAATCCAAATCCTCTTTCCTTTTCATCATCTAGACAAGCAGCTGCTCTCCTTCTCGCTGTGAATGGAAAGCCCCAGGAGAGATGGAGGATGAGTGCGACTAGACGCTATAGGTCAAAGGTCGAGACTGCATGTGCCAGAATTCTATATGGCACATCAGTTAGGCAAATGTACACACCTACTAATCATAATATATATATACACACACTGCACTAAAAATCTTTAAAAGGGTCATTATAGTTTGGTCATCTGTTTGTACATTTTTGCAATATTTTAAACAATATCAGACAAATAATGTGTTTAGCAACTTCAATTGCAGTGTGCTATATCAAGATAAATTAATAAATTCTATTATATATTTGGATACATGTATTAATTATGCCTTCAGAAAAATAAAAAACAAACATAAAACGATTAAAAAAAAGAGGAGACTAACTTTTCTTGAATGCTTAATTCACTGATGTCACTATTTAAACTATTTATTATTTAGTTTTATATTTTGAATATATGTTCTATATATATGTTTTATATACATGACAAAACAATAGGTTTTCTTATAAATAATATGGTATATCAACT
This sequence comes from Sinocyclocheilus anshuiensis, assembly GCF_001515605.1. Taxonomy (NCBI): domain Eukaryota; kingdom Metazoa; phylum Chordata; class Actinopteri; order Cypriniformes; family Cyprinidae; genus Sinocyclocheilus; species Sinocyclocheilus anshuiensis. Next base: position 306,416 of record NW_015549558.1, on the reverse strand, counting down.
AAAATATATAAAAAAAGAAATAAAGACATATTGCTTACTTATATTTCCATATGTTTTTCATCGAAATACACTAATATATAGCAAGGAGAAGATGTAAACAGGGATGCAGCAGTGTTATTTTAGCATTATTATGCTATTACAGCTTTTATTAATATTTTGAAGCTCTCAGTTTTATATTTTCAGACTTAATTTTAGTTTTTGTAATTCTTTTATATGCTTTTGTCATTTTTATTAGTTTTAGTTTTTTATTCGTTTTAGTTTTTTAAATATATATTTAAGTACTTAAAAGGGTGGTTCACTGTTTTTTTTCTAGGCTTGATTGTGAAATGCATTATGTTTCACATAATTTACCTTTATTCCACACCGCTCTGTCCCTTCTCTGAGAAATGACTGATCATTTCCTGCTTTTATGAAGCCCTGCCCTCAGAAATAGGCGATGGGCTCTGATTGGTTATCTA
>NW_015549558.1:293787-305440 GCF_001515605.1 Sinocyclocheilus anshuiensis | reverse complement strand
TCAGCTTTTTCTTTCCCTAAAAACGCACAGCCACACACACGCTCATTACTCGCCCATTGCTGTGTCAAAGATCAAAGCCCAGGGGAGCTGACCTCGGTGTTAGGAGGTGTTATCCCTGCCATCCCAGTTACACTTCTTTCCCTCACTCCCTTCTCACACTTTCCACCTTCCAAACTCCACTAATCCTTCTGCTATTAAGCGACAAAATGACACGAGGCACATGTTCATGCTCAGTGACTGCATCCCTGCGCACAGAAGCACTCAGCTGAATTATGAATATGAATATCATATTGAATAATGAATGCAGGATAATGTTTTTGTCTTGAAGCTGTGCAAAAAGGGATGAGACTCAGAGACTCGCAGATGTAGGACAAGGGTTTTGATACACTGGCTCGTGGTTAAGGCTGGCTTGTTTCTTTCGGATAATCTTTATGATCATTTGCTGTGGTTATGTAGCCCATTGCTTTTGTTATATGCTTTCTAATTTATGTTTTTGGACTGTGGATTTATTAAAATGTAACTAATTAACCACAAAGGTTTCTGTGATTCTATGAGCTAATACATGTGTATATCATACTTTTGAAAACTGTACTTGACCTTACAATTCCTTAAAGGGTCATATTTTTATTGTTTTATTTTTCCCCCTGAGATTCCATTATAATATTGGTAAAATTGGTAATACTTTACAGTAAATAAATTTGGTAACACTTAACAATAGTAGAGTGAATTCAGGTTACAGTAATTAGGACATTTGTATCTGCACAGTATGTTTGTTTTTCTGACGTCATATTTGGAAATGTCGTTCCTGTGAGCCGTGTATGTGTGTGTATGCAGTATGAGTGTTTGCTTTACAGATTTGGGTTAAACATGTAAATGTGGGGCAGTGGGACCTGTTTGATAGTTTTCCACATACACACAAATCCCTTTGGTTTCCTTCTTGTGTAAAGCTTTTACATGTACATACACTTCTGATGAAAAGGAAAATTATTTCCTTCGCCACCCAAAAACAACAGCAAGAAAACCCCTGCACAAGCAATACTTGCTCCACTTGTTTCAGATATCTATTCCATTGAAACTCCACATAAAAAAAACAAACAAAAAAAAAAAACAATTGCTGACTCAAGAGGACCAATGTCCATTTCTTCCCTAGAAAGATCAGTATTTAATTCAATATGCACAAATAACACATAATTTCTTAGCATATATTTTATTTCCTGCAGCTCAAATAATAGCACAGTGTGCTAGCAACATCAAAATCAATCATTGCTTTTGCCAAATTCACAGATTTAGGTTCAATAACAAAGAATGAAAAACATTACTTTAAATCCTGTTCATTTTCCAAAATGACGATTCAGTTATTTGTTTACTTGAGACTTGCTGTGACCTGATCATTGAATCAGTGAGATGTTAATTGTTGCATTCAGATCGGATCAGTCAAACTCACAGATATCATGGAAAAACATTGCTATTTCACGAGCTGGGTACTTTGTAAGAATTCGTAAGATGTGAATCTCACAAAAACGATTTTTAGAAAACCAGTAAGCATGAAGGTTCACCCCTAAACATAACCGTCAATGGAGCATAAACAGATTGAAAGCGTGCAAATGAAATTGAATGAATTAGAAGCCAATTTGCTCAAATGTAAAATAGTTACGAATTGCCATAAGATCGCCAGATAGCTCAGCCTGATAATCCTGTCACGAAGATAACACTGAAAGCTATTATTATTGCCAAAGGTTTGGCACTGCCAGTTTGAATAGAGAAAAACAAACAGTGAGAAGCTCTAATTGGTGTGTAATGCAGGTCAGTGTCCCATCATCCATCAGGGCCATCATGGAGTGCATCATATGACATCCCATTCACTGCACGGAAGCATAGCCTCATTGAACAAGAGCCAGCAGAGGAGGAGAGGGTCCAGATCAAACACAAAGCTGTAACCACATATGAAATGAGCGACGAAAAGAGCAGCCACACTTCCAATGAAATGCAGTGGGAGAATGACCCATTTACCCAGCATGCCCCAAGGGTCTGAAAGGAAAAGACTGTCTTATGATGCCAGTATGCAAAGTAGGTTGGATGTGAATGGAAGAAGGAAAGGAAGAGTGAGAGAGGTGGCACAGTAAACCAGGACACTGCCAGAAGAAGGTCTAGTTGCCCTTGGCCATATTTTTAAGGGCAGGGCTTCATAGGTTCACCCACATATTTATGGCCGTACAAGGGTTGATGTAAAGAGAGTGAATGATATATTATCTCTGAAGTAGTGCTCTTGCAGATTTTGGAATGAGAAGGCATTTCCCCACAAGGCTGAAAGAACCACAAACAGACAGAAAGCAATGAAGCATCTCTTTAAATTTCACTTCTGTGACAGAAATAAAAAGTTACATACAAAGTACACACACACACACACATACATCCCCACATTTATCTGCTACAAATTATTGTTTTAAAATGTACAAACTTACCTGTAAACTGTGTAAATTAATGTCAAGTGCAAGTGCTGTAAAATTCTAAAACAAACAACAACACATTTTTTAATTAAAAAAATTATTGATTAAACACGTCAACAATTAAAAAATAACAGACACTGTGTACGTTATGTGGACCACATGTCCCCACAAGTATAGCAGTAATAGCAAAATTTGACCTTGTGGGGACATTTTTTTAGTGCCATGTGGAAACAAGCTTATAAATCATACAGAATTAAGTTTTTTTTTTTTTTTAATCTAAAAATGCAGGAAGTTTTGTTTGAGAGGCTAGGTTTAGGGTAAGGGGATAAAAAATGCAGTTTGTACAGTATAAAAACCATTTCACAAGTTCGCCTGCACATCCAGTCCTGATGGTTAGTGGTAAACAAACTTGGCTTGCTGTCCTCAATGGAGGCTCAAACCCGAGGCTCGGTTTGAAATCCGAGTTCAACCTCCCCATTGTGGTACTACATAGAGGGAGAATAACAGAAACAGAGGAGGAGATGGGGAGGTGGAGGGATGCCCGAATAATTGTTGCTGGGATGGCACAATGACTGCTGCTTATATAGGCTCATAATGATGATTGACAGGACTGAATGATTAGGCTCCTCCCAAACCTACATATGGAGCTTCATTATGTCTATGGAGAGTCCACATGAAACATGGAAAACCAAGGTGTGTATATGTGTGTGTGTGTGTGTGTCAGTTTCTTGAATAATAATTAGATTTATGAAATAACTGACATGCATTTGTGCTTGCAGTGAAGTAGGCATCTCATGGTCTGCAGATAAACTATTAGCGAGTTGCATATGTTTGGATGTGGACGAATGGCATTTGGGGACCAGACTGACTTCAAGCTAACAGTCAAGAGGATCATTATACTTCAGTCTTCACCTCTGGTTTTTCGTTGCTTTGTGAAGGGACAAGACAATGCAAGAAGCCAGGGATGGGGAGAGAGAAGACAAATGGCATATGAGTTTCCTCTAGAGAGCAAAAAATGCAAAATCTGAGCATATAATAGGACTGAGCTGGAAGAAGGGGGCTAGGAGACAACAATGGGTTTAACGACAGAAGCAGGGGGTTGTGTACACTCAGTTTAAGCTGTTTGGTTGGAGGTGGGCAGACACACGTGCCACTCTTGGTGGGAGGGGACAGGATGGAATTGAGGGAGCACAGCCAGTGGTGCCCAATCCAGCCCTCTGCTTTGTTCTGCCAGCTGTTGGTGTCACGGTCAACACCCGAGAATCAGTGGACCCCAAGGGGACAGTCACCACCTTAATACTCACCAACACAGTTCTCTGTTAGGGAGGTGTAGATTGATGTTGAAATAGTGAGGCTTTCAACTGAAAAAAGATCAGACATAAATGTTTTATTTTAAAACTGCTCCACAGAAGATGTTTAGGGACAAAATGAATAAAACTCCTTTATTTAGCTACTGATTTCTGAAGGATCCTGTGACACTGAAGACTGGAGTAATGGCTGCTGAAAATTCAGCTTTGCCATCACAGAAATAAATTACATTATTATTTACATTATTATTTTAAATTGTATTAATAATACAATTAATTCACTTTTTACTGTATTTTTGCAGCTGTGGTGAGAATAAGAGACATTCAAAAACATTAAAAAGTCTTAATTATTCCAAACCTTTGGTCACTAGTGTACAAACAAAAAGAAATCATTATTCATCATTATTCATTGTAAATGCAACTTGCAATTTTATATTTCAAGCACAGATGCCGATAGTGGTGCCGAAGATTCGTAGTGGAGCTTTAATACTGATTATTTATCTAGCATGAACATAAAGGATACATTTCAGAAGACAGGTCACAAGAAATGTACTTTGTTAGCAAATGGTTGTGTGAGAGGAACTATTTCCCCTCCGCTCTTTCCAGCACTATTCAAACAGAGATTACAATTTAATAACAGAGAAAATAAGCATTATCTGGAGTTTTTCACTCCACTAAATAATGACCTAAATGTAGCATTTACTGTAGGATAATAGGTTTTCATGCTGCTTGATATAATAGTAAACTATACAAGTTGTTAAACGATTGAAAGTGTTTTATAATTACTGTTAAATGGAAAGCAAAAGAAGAGTTTAGGACTTGGTTAGTGGCAGTTTTATATACTAAAATCATTAAAAAAAGTAATAAATAAAAAACTTTCCATCAAGTGAAGGTATCATATAGAGCTGTACAGTTTACAGTTATAAAACCATGAAGAGTGTTAGCATTTTCCAGCCATGAATTCCCTCAGGAATTTCCTATGGGTTTTTAGAGCAGCAGATTTGACTTATGAGTGAAATAAGGTCTATTGTTAACATTACTTGAAGAGACTTTAATATTTTACTGTAACATAAATTAGACCAGGGCTGTCCAAACTCGGTCCTGGAGGGCCCTCTTACTAGGCATAGAAACTTCCAATCAGGTGTGTTGAGGCAAGTTGGAGCTAAACTCTGTAGGACACCGGCCCTCCAGGACCGAGTTTGGACAGCCCTGAATTAGACAGATATAACGCAAGTTAAAAGTAGTTTTTTTGTTAAAAATGTAAGTTGCTAAGTAACTACCACAAGGATGTCAATTTACTTGCTTGAAAAATCAGTTTAGCCCTTTTATAGCAACTTAACACCTAACAGTATAGCACCATAACAGTTTCAAAATGCACATTTGACACCATGTAATTTATGTTGTAGAACAATGTCTCTTCAAGTAGTTCACCACAGACCTTAATTTACTCAGGAATAACTATTCTAAAAACCCATTGTGAATTCCAGAGGACATTTGGTGAATTAGACTTTGGCCTACAGATTGAACAGCTCAGCTGAGGTAGCCTACAGTTTGTGATGTTGTCCTTTTTTCCTGTTTTTAAAGCAAAGCAAGTCTTTGGATTCACATCACAAACACATCTTGTACTTAACGGTCCAGCTCCTGGTTTGTTTTAGAACCATGCAGTCTTTATCACGTTTGAAGACATGTTGTTCGGTCAGACTCACTGCTGCCCCCTGTATAAACTGTAAGAATGATTGAAGATCTGCAGGTGGCACCGTGTGAGGCTTACTGCTGCCATCTAGAGGCTTCTGATGGTTTTCACATTCAAAAAATTAGTACAGTTCTTATTGTTGATATTAAAAAGGACCTTAATGTGCTGTTCTCTTTAATTTATTCACTGATACACAACCAGTGAGTTTGTTTCGATCTTTAAGTCCTCTTGAGGCCTTGTTTACAGTTTACGTGTTAAAGCTTTAGTTGGAGTTGCATCCAAAGAAAACTGTCTCAACTTGTCCTGCATTTTGTTGTTGTTTGATGGTGTGAGGAAAAAAGTGACAGTGACAGTCCATATTCAAGGTTTTGTCATCTACACACAGAGCCCTGTTTCAGCATGACTGAATGGCAGATGAAAACAGATCAAATTCAGGTGTAAACACAAATGCTTATGGGAAAAGATATGTATTGAGCAGGTCATTCTGGGTGCATCAGAGTTAGTGTAGGTTGCTCTTCAGGTTCTTGTATCTAACACAGAATGGTAATGAAGAGTGGAGTCCTGTCTATAAGCCAAGCCAGGAATATTTGAGGTTAAATACAACTTACTGTAGTGTAATATTCTTATTTCTTAAGTGTACTATTCTTATTCCTTGTGTTATTTTAGTGTCACTGAGTTTATATTAATATTGTGAATGGGGAATTGTATTTTGTATCATTTTTAAGTCTTAGTAATTGTATTGCAATGTTATTGTGTTTTGTCATTTTTATTCGTTTTTTAATATAGTTCAAGTAACAAAAATGTTCTTTTTAATATTCTTTTATACATTTATAATATAAAAATACAGCATTATATGGAATCAAATATTTAATTGAATAGGTTTTTATTAATTTTAAATTAACATATTTAAGATTGCATTTTCATCACATCCATTTCATTCTTGTGTGTATCAAAAAAGATTCAATGTTTACTGACTTTAAATGATCATGAGTTGAAAGTGATTTTATCATTCTATTCTTGTGGTATACTTTAAAATCAGTGTGTATTTGAATTGTTAATTTTGCCCCAAAGAATTACATTTGTTTTCTCTTTTGTACAAAATTTTTTCAGCAGCATGTGAATGATGATTTTGATAGAGATTAACTTGTATTTAACATTCCTTCGAGGCATTGAGATATGAAATCATTAAAATGTGTAGCAACAAAAATGTTGTTCAATAATAACTTGTTGACACCTGCAGTTATTATTGAGAAATTCTCACTTTTCTAAAACACTAATTGGTTACAGTAAAGCAGAGAGAACTGAGGATTTGAAGAAATTACATTTAAGAGCACAATTTAACCGTGTATGATTATCTGATCTTTCTTTAGATATATCTGACACTGGAATATTTCACAGCAGGTTTGCCCTTATTTGACCCTTAACACTGAGTATTCCTCAATATTTCTCTGTCTTTCACTGCTGGTTGAGCAGTGAAACATATTCCCACATGCAGACTCACTACAAGGCTTCTGAGGCAGACTTTAGTTCAGGTTGCATTGGGCTAAACCCAGATCAGGACTGGACAAGAGCCAGATAAACTCCCCGCCTCTCTCCCCCCTCCTCTTTTACCCCTTTTTTCTGATGTTTTCTTTATGATCGCTTCCATTTCCTCTGTTCTCTGAAAGTTTGCTTCCAAGAACTGTAATCATAAATAAAATTATCTGTGGATTCAAAAACAAGTCTTTATGGGATCAAAACTAAACTGCCATAAATCCATAACAAAACAAGCACTGGACATTTGATATGTGAAGAGTTAATCTAAAGCACAGACGTCTCAGTGAACAGTGAAGTCACGTGGTTGTCTCGGATGTTTACTTGCAGTCTCTCACAGTATAGAATCCCTACTAAAGCCAATGCCTCCCATTAGCTCTCTCTCTCTCTCTCTCCTTCCTTTCTCCACCCACTCCTGTGTTTTCATGGTCAGTTAGTGCCAACACCCCTAGCAGGGGCATACGCATAAAACAAAGCTTCTTTTTTTCCCCCCCTGTATTTTCTTATTTGTGATTTTGTCATCCTTATCGTCTTGTCTCTCTGGAAAACTGTGAGTACGATGAGGGAACTTTCTAGAAGCAGCGGGGGGAGAAGGATAGTAAGCATGGATTGAAAAATGGAAAGAAAATGCATGTGCACTTAAAAAGCATATTTAACTATGAAAAATACTTTAAATAGTTCAAAAGATGCAAAAAATTCTGCAGCAAGAGAAAGAGCTACAGAGTATTGATAGAAATTGATGAATAGGCCAGCATTCAACAGCGTTTAATGCACATGAGTTTAATGCATTTACATAATGACTTCCTTGCTTTTACTCACTGTTGTACAAGATCATGCTGTCCGTATTTTTCCAGTAGAAACTCCTCTTCAAATAATGTTAATTAAAAAAATAACAGTGTAAAGAGCCATCTATAGTCATATAAAAATAAGTTGTAGGGCAAAATACAGCAGATTATTGACTTTTATAAATCATTTGTTAATTTGTTTGAGAGTTTAGTCTATAGGGGTCATTGTGAACTCTTGGTTTGGGCTTTTGCCAGTTTTGTCCATTTTAATTATTTTGTCTCTCGCTGCACATGGAGGGCTCAGAAAGTTTTTAGCTTTGCACAGATGAATAAACAATGTTTTATGACAGTAAGTGTCAATTTGCTTTCTAAAAAATAAAAAGTAATTAAATAAATTCAATTTTTAATGTGTTTTTGTTCAATAAAACCCCAAGTTTCCCAGAACTGTGCACCAAAACTCAGAATGTTTATTTTTAACCAATGGATGGTGGAGATTTACTGTAATTAACAGCAGAAGATGATTATTATGTGGCCAGACTAAACAAGCAGGGATTTGATCCAGAACAGAAGGAACTAAAACATCACAGATTTTATATACCATTATGTATACTTAGCAAAATAGTAAAAACTCGAGGCTTTCCCTTTTACTTAGTATCTCGATAGTCATTTGGTACTAAACAACACTAGAACTGAATGTAATACACAAGCATATGGAAGTACTTATATGGAAATGCCTCATTCATGAAACACGATTGTAAATCGTTCGGAAAGTCGTTCTGACGTAAATTTTGGAATTCATGACAATGTTCGTATTTGGAAAATGTTAGTTGGTACGAAAGAAATGTACACCTGCTCCCTACCACATGTAAATGGCGCATAAAACATTCAAACGTTCTGTATTATTTTAGACAAACTGATGACACTGCATTTTTTCACTATGTATTATAGTGATATTTAACGAGTTCGTTTGCACTGTCTTTTTTTCGTTTTTTACTTTTTTTACTTTGGATAAAACGCAGAGCTCGTCACTGACCCTTTTTACACAGCCGTCCAATCACAGTGGAGGAGGGGCGGGACAAACACTACATTGACCAACCATGATCATACTTATACAACACAACAATGGAGAAGTTAATATTGCTGGTTACTGCATTATATTCTTCTAAATAAGATACTCGTAACATGTTACTGCCGTCAATATTCCAAATCATAGCAAACAGCGCGTCACTCCAGAAAAATGCAGTGCCTCCAAAGCTCTCTCAAGCACCACCAGCTGGTCGTTTTCAGAAGAGCACCTGGCATTAGCTGGCAAAAAACGCTCTGGTGGACACGTTAATTTATTCATTTATTGTTAGGCATATAGCCTATTAGTCTCTTATGCATTTATGCAATATAACTTGCCAAACCTGATTCATAGGCGGGGAATATGCTAATTGTGAATGAGCGTGCACGCGCGCCCTATTTGCGAATGATTGGAATTCATTAACATACACTTTTAACTATCAAATATGACCTTTACGAAGTATTTGTGAATCTGAAGGAGAGTTTTCGGGAAGGTCTGTTTTACGCGTAAATTACTCAGAATGTACTCATATATTTACGAATGTTTCATGAATGAGGCCCATTAAGAGGATGACGTTCAAGAACATATCAGGTTCTATGTAGATCACATAAAAGTTAAACATGTAGCTACACAACCATTTGCGTTATATTTAACCTCAGTCTGCCAGGTGTTGTGGTCTTTCTGAGAAGTTTTGAGTATGTTTTCATTTTCTTTTGTGGATCAGATGCTCCGCTTGACAGCCGGACGTGTAGCGGGGCTTTTGTCCAGACGGGGAGCGGCTGCATACAGCTCCAGCAAAGTCAAGATGGCCAGTCATGGGCATGGTAATATTACATGTTCTTTTAAAGAACAGAATAAAATAAATTAATACAATTTAATTAAATTAATAACAAATATTTTGACTATGTAAACTAGGATGATCAATGAGTGGGCATTACATCAGTGTCATTATATATATATATTGTAACCTTGTTTTCTTGCTTTTTTTTTTTTTTACTGCATGTTTGTATTTTTCTCATTAATCAATTGATCATTTCCTCTGGTTCTCACAGGTGGAGTGACAGAACAGGTAGATATGTCTGTACCCCTGTACTGGGACCGACTGGACACTCCCTCTGCCTGATAAACCATACAAAGACACCCTCAGTGCTACAGACAAGAGCCGGAAGCAGAAGGAGAAAGGCCCCTGGAACAGCCTCTCCAAAGAGGAGAAACTTGCCTGTTGGTACTGCTCCTGTGTATTTTATTCAGACTTTATACTCGACATATAGAGTCCAAATATGTTTATATTCAATGAGTAGTCAAATTAAAGAGTTTTGTGGCTTTGATATTCTAGTGCTAAAAGTTGACAAATTTACTTTAAGCAGATATTCACATTTAAAATCTACACTCTCTTATGAGAAAATGGACCAAAAATATTGACGTCTCATATTGCACTAAAAGATGTGTCCAAATTAATGTCCAGTTAAGTGCTCTCTAAATTAAGGCACTCCCCTTCAAACCACCTGCCTCTCAGTAGCATTAACAAGTACTGGTAAATCATGGTACGTCTATCTGGCTAATTTAAAAATAATAAAATAAAAAGAACAAGCCCTGATATGTTCCGTCCCAACAACTGGCCCTTTGATGGGGTTTTTATAGACAATTTTATCCGACAGGGCAAAAAACAAGACAAAATCATGGGGAAAAACTAAAATGTTGCAATCTTTATCCACTGTGATCCTCAATGACAGTGTACAGGATTATGTTTAATGAGACATACACTGAGATGAAGAAACCAACTGGTGAGTGGAAGACGGTGTTGGGCGGCATCTTTTTCTTCATTGGGTTCACTGGCCTGGTTGTTCTCTGGCAAAGGATCATCTTTTGGTTTTTAATTCAGTGATTTATGTCGTCTGAGTTACAGTAAATTACAGTGAGTCTTTTGTGCTCTCTCAGTGTATCCCCCTCATCCTCCTACCCTTGATGACGAATGGCAGGCTATGCAGGTGAAGAGGATGCTGGACATGCGGGTGAACCCTGTGGAGGGGTTCTCAGCCAAATGGGACTATGAGAAGGGCCAGTGGAAATAGATGAAAGGAAATGCAGCTGTGAGAAACACATCAAAGCCTTGCTACTTATCTGGCTTTCTCCTTTGTCAGTCTTCATGCATTACTATGCCGTCCTTTATGCGAACATTTGAATATTATCCAATGGGCAACCTCATAAAATTTGAGCAAGCAAGAAAATGTCCACAACACTGAATGAATCACAAGTGTTTCCTCTTGACTGACAGAAGTAAAACTGGAAAGAAATAACATCTTGTGTATCTTTGTATTCGTTCAACAAAAGAAACGGACATAATAACCACAAGAGTAGATGTCTTGTGAATTCAAATGGGTTTTTATTTAATTTAAATGATATCAGACATTTAAAAAAAATCCTAAGACATAAAACAATTAATTCAGGGGTGAAGCTGTTTAAATAAACCCAAAACCTTAAAAAAATAGTTTTCTTTTTGTTCTCGTTTAGGTTAATTTGTCTAAATACAAACACAATAAGTAACAAATACACTTCAAAAGAAATTATAATGGAGTTTAAGGCCATAGGAAGGAACAATATGCATTTACACCAAATATCATAAATAATATTTTCAAATCATCAAATGCTTTAAATATTTTCACTAAGCTATGATGAGCTAGTCTAATTGTCTTTTAAGTTAACTAGTTTACATAGTGCCGTGCCAATGCTGGTACATTTCACTCTTAAGCATACTATCAAACACACACACACACACACACACACACACACACACACACACACACACACACACACACACACACACA
>NW_015549558.1:274903-293757 GCF_001515605.1 Sinocyclocheilus anshuiensis | reverse complement strand
ACAGCAACATGACAGACAGATAGACAGACAAAGCATGCAAGCAGCAAATTTCGTAACACGGAATGTATTCTGTGAAATCAGCGTCTACAGAGCAGCAAAAAGTGTAAGGCTGATGATACACGGGGCAACTTTTTGAGCAATGTTGCCGTCAATGGGCAACCAGGTTAGACACAGGGCCCACGACAGATCTAAAGTGTCCAGATAGAAATTGGTTACCCATTCTCAATGGGAAAGTGCCCAAGCAACATTGCTCCAAAAAAAAGTTGCCCGGCAAAATTGCTCAAAAAGTTGCCCCGTGTATCGTCAGCTTAAATGTTGGCAATTTGAATCTGCTGAGACTCACCAACTATAATTTGTACATCGCTGTTAAACACTTCACTCCCAACTTAGAAGTTTAAAAGGGGCCTGTTGGATTAAATGTCACATTTCTTCCTTTCACACTTAGTCAAAATAAAACTGAATTTGCAACCCATTTTACTTGCGCAATGTGACATAGGCCTACTTCTGAATGAAACTTGGAATCGTGATAGTGAGAGTATACCAATCTATACCAGTGAGAGTATACCAAGTATACCAATCCGCATTGTAACAACATTCAAATTTACTGTTATTGCCGTATGTTTTTATTATATTAATAGCATTAAATCATTATGTAAACTATTGGCAATATTTCAGAAAGGCTGTATTGAGGAAAAAGAAAGAGAAGCACGTCATTATACATACAAAATTGAAGATTAAAAGACGATTTTCCCTGTTTGGATTAATACAGACTGACAATAAAACTTACTAGTAAATGGGGTACGATTTTGATGTTGACTTTAAGACACAACACTGGGAATTGCATGTAATAGTTCTTCCGAGAGTGTATAAGGGAGTAGACTATAAATCTTTATTGCAGACTTGCTTTACGAGCCGCAGAACGCTATAGACGTCTCTTTCCTAGGTTAGGCTTCAAAGGACGTTACGTTTAGGATTGGTATGTTTGACACACCAAAAGATGTCAGCTTCCCCACGAGATCTCCAACCGGGGTTGAAGGCTTGAAACACACGCCTGTACCACCATTGCTTTCATCGCTTCTGTTTGAATCAACCCGCACGTCAATCATTACTACTCGGAAAAGGCGAGGAATATTCAACTTGACGTCCTATTTGAATTAATAATGGTTTGAAGCCTAAAGATCATTTCTCCACATCTCCGGGTGCTTTAACGAGTTTGACACGAGCCGAGCGTAAAGCAGCAGGTGCGCGCGCGGACTGACACTCACTCTTAACCGCTCTGTCAGCAAAAGCATTTAAAATGAGATTGGGAGGGAATCAGGAGCTGTGAGGAGACGGAGAAGATGGAGAGATTTATACCAGCTATTCTGCTTTCGAAAATTTGAATTTGAGGAAAAAACAAACAAAAAAAACTACAAAGCCTAATTTTCAATGTTACAAAAAATGAGCTGTCAAACACTAAGATTTTTGTTTTTCCGCAGCAGCACCATGATGTTTTCTGACTCAATATATGTCTGTCAGCCAGGATTCAAAACATCGTGGACCATTACACGGTAATGGTCAACTCAACAAATCCATGAATGCTCCAATATCTATGTTGAAGTAATGTTTACACTTGGAAATGTGAATGCTAAGGGACCAAAAAGTGAGATTAGCATTTTAGCTTGGCTCTGTAAAGTTTAGTGTGCTGCAAGTCTTCTTCTTACTAACAAAACCAATGCAATTGACATTGCATACCTCAAATTCCTAATGAAACAAAAACTCAATTATTAGCTTGTCACAACTGCTAGACCAGTATTCTAGTTGCATCCTCATTCCCAAGACCATACAAGACACCAAGTGCTCTTGTGGCAATATGGTTTAATCTAATTACTTTCTGCTTAATGTGTTACATTTTCTATGTACACAGTGAAAGGTAGCCACACATACAACAGGAGTGACCTGCTTACTCCTTGTGTATCTATGTCTCCTCTAGCTCTAGTTACAACAATCTCAAAGGTATAAAGAGTTTCATCTGAAGCTGAAGTTAGGTTTAATAAATCAAACATCAATGAACTGCAATGAACATACAGAACTTTCTTTCACAACAAAACAATTTCTCTTAACTGTTGGTCCTTGAGACAATTTAGATGCTCCAGAGTATTTCAAACATGTCCATGCAGGTAGTCACACACATTTAATGCTCATCAAATTTGCATGTGAAAAAGAACAGAACAATAAATGGGGGGGGGGGACCACACACACACACACACACAGAGAGAGAGAGAGAGAGAGAGAGAGAGACATGTTTCACCTGTTCTCCACGCGGTCCTCTAATCGTAGAGAGATCACAGAGGAAGCAGGCACTCAAATGTAGTGCCGGGCCCAAAAGGTGCCTCTTTGTTCTCGAGCTGATATCTGGCACTCCAGACAGCAACAACGTTCCTCAAAAATGTCAGTGCTGATTTAATGACTGAATACTTCTGATTCAGTTCGGATTCAACTACTTCTCTCTCAACGGGTCATTAACTCAAGAATCACAAATGAGCTTAAATTAGATTTAAAGATAAAATGTTTGTATCCTTGTCAGTTTTGCCAGTCTCTTTGAAAATGAGAGAATAATAAGGATACTTAAAAAGACTGAAAATAATTATTTATAACAACAAAACAATTATAATTACAGACACAAAGAATGAAGGTTTGGTCAAGCGTTTTTCTTAAGACTTTTTTTAGTCATTTTTCTCATTTCGTTAAACAGGGTTTAAGGAGACGTGGCTTAGCTTGATCCTAGTCAGCTAAAAGCAAAGCACCCTCATGCAGTCTGGATCATGTGATATCACATCACAGATGCGCTCCACTCAGTCAGCAGAACACGGTGGGACGTGGGATGTAAACATGAAACTTCTTGGCAATAGAAGGGAAACAAATAAATCCAAAAAAAAATGTATTTCTGAAGTTCCTTCATGTTAACAGGAGGTCTAAACGAAGCAGTGGGTGTATTTGGATCTTCAGTTATCCTGATCCTCACAGGCGTTTCTGTGCAATGAGTGACCCGACCACGACACCCGTGAGCAAGGTCATTCCCACCAGCAACCACTTCTTGAAGTTTTCTTGTGATTTTCTGCTCTCTGCCACTGCATCTTTTCCAAAGATCTCTGCGAAGCGTTCCTGCACAAAAAAAAAACAAAAAAACCCAGCATAGAATGAGATTTATTTCTATAAGAGCAGACTCATAAACCAGTAAATCTTATGAAAACATGTACACATATACAAAAGAGTTATTAACTAGAACAAACACTTAAAAAATTAATCACTTGAAATAAAATATATACAAAAAGTAAATTAATAAAATATCACTTTTTTGCCCCATCAGTAGTACAGCGAAGGTAACATTCAAGCACTGTAACAAATATTGTCACAAGCTATTCATAGAGGAGGAAAATATTACCATGCTCAACCATCCAATACCTGACAAGCTCATTTCAGTCAACCATTGAACTCCTTCAGTACCCCTCCCCCCCAGGCCTTCCAATAATCCCGCCCTTCCTGTGACAAGTTTGTGTGCGCAATAATGTTCATACGATGACCACCAGGGGGCGAGATTTACCATGCCTGTATCAAAGACTTCACTAACCTCATTTCTCAGGATTCTGTAGCAAATATGTCATATTTGCTACAGATATGTATATGTCTCATAAACATGTATGCATTCATATCACCCTGACAATTTCTGTTTCTGACTTCGGATTCAGAGTCAATACAATTTGTTTCAATGGCACTGCATTTTTGTCAGAGGTATTAGAGCAATGCAGTGATCAGGTTGAAAATATTCAGTGCAAATAGCTGATTACAACACACACACACACACACACACACACACACACACACACACACACACCTCAGATGCCCACCCCTGTTTTTCACTCAAAAAGACTGATGTCATCTCCAGTCTTTCCCTTTGCCCTAGTTATCTACACAAGCTTGAAAATACGGGAAGAAGAATGTGGAGGACTTAGATGAAACCATCCAATGCATTCAAAACATGCACTGTCACAACACTTATCAGTCATTTATCAGTCTTTCTCTTTACAATGAAACAAAACTGGAGGAGATGTCACAGCATGTAGCAGGAAGAAATTTATTTGACTAACTTAGCTTTTTCTTTTTTTTTTTTTTTTTAGAATAAAGAGGGGCAGGTGGCTGATGGCTGGTATAATACTGATATATTTTTAGTCTCTGTGATACTACTATACATATTAAAATGTGAATATATATATAAACAATATATTATAACTAATGATGTCAATTTTCGATCATTTCCATGATCGATAGTCGTTTAAATTAACGATCAATTAATCGATTAATCGTTAACCTTAATGCTGCAAAATGTGTCTATTGCAGCGGCACGCAGTCAAAGGCATGACAGGATGTGCAAAAGCCACTCTCACACACACACACAAAAAACCCCGTTTTCTCACCCGAATTAAAGGAGTTTTAGTCTGAATAAAATGCTAGTGGCAGGATTGTAAAATGAATAAGTGTGATTATTATGATTATTTGATAAAATGAAGAGAGCGCGCCGTACGTTTGAGATAATTTTACTTCGTTGACTGTTTCCTATCCCGTCACGGAGACCGCTGAACGCGCCTCTTTAAATGGTTTAGTGATGCTCGTTGTTGTATTTTAAAAAACAATTGCAATATTTTCAACTGACATTATGGCATTTAAAATAAAATGATCCCAAACGTAACTGTGGCGCGTGTGGCTGTGCTGCGCAGTCAGTGAACCGCTTCCATCGGCGCTGCTGCAGCAAAACACACTGTTGCTCACATGAAACATTATTATGTGAGTATTATGACCAGTACTTAATTTGATCCTGCTGGATCCTGTTCCGGAAAATGTCAGATTTTGAATTGTTGCGTTCCTGTAGGCCTATTTGTTTTTAAAAATCCGGCATTTACAGTGCATTAGATCGTGACAGTGCATGCTTGCGTGCATACGAGACGGAGCGAGCGCGGGTTTGGATAGATGTATTTGGAGGTTATTGCTCACGTCTCATTCGGCACAAATCCAAATGTTTCCATATTCGCAATGTATTTGAATGTTAAACTATTATTTATAATGTAAACTAGGCTTGTACTTTACACGCATTCGCATATAGACGGAAAAGATCATCCTCTTCACATGAGCAGAAACGTCCTTAACAGCAGAGTGGACCGGTATACTACGGTCTATTTAAACTGACCTGTGTAACCTTTTATATGTTTGGTTGACTTTTATTTTGATAATGAACAGACTGCGATGTAAATATTAATTGCTAGTGTAGTGTAGTGATATTGCGAGAACAAGGGGTGGGAACGAGAGAGTGATCGCGAGAGTTAAGAGAGCGATCATGTAGTTGAGAGTGTGTTAATAAAGTTGAGATAACAACGATACAGACTGGTTATTGAGTCAAACAACACAACAGCTAGAATATGTGGTGGGTGTGTGTGCGCAAGGCGCCGGCACGATCGAACATCTGAAACATAAAAAAACTTTTTGGAGTAAGATATAATCCACAAAAGTGTTTACTTTTATTTTTGCACACTCACAATAAAAACAGAAGATTTGTGCTTTGTAAAATAAAGCAAACAAACAGAATGCGCGTTGTCATCCTGTCCTTTCCGTCAACTTGTTTATGGAGCGCCACACTTCTGTTTTGAATCTGTTAGCTTCATTATTTAAGTCAGATATATTTCGCTTTTTTTATTTTATTTTATGAAAACAAAGTGTTATTTTTATTTTAGGCCTATTAATTACATAGGCTATAGGCTACATTTACCTTAAAGCATCCCATTTTGTTTCAGGGCTTGAAAACCTTGTGCACTATAGTTAGGTCCATGCAGAAACTTGTGAACGTTGCTCTTATTGTGGCATCACGGTTTAGTGACACCACTGAATGCTCCGTGAAAACGTATTGTCCTTGTCGATCAGAGTGCCTTTTAATTGCTGTTTTGAATCCAGCAATAATTTATTTACCAATTATAAGCTCTGATTATGACAAGTGTGGTATAAAAGCTTTGTTTGTTAGAGGAATAATTGGTTAGCTGGAAAATGTTACATCGCGACCATGCTTTTGGATGCCGTTCGAGCCCATATAGCCAACATTCACGAGACTTTGTTCTGGTTTGCCGGTTGGTCACGAATTTCCACAAATTCAGTAACATTTAGGCATTGTTTCTTTTCCTAAATCCTCACCGTCTAACCCTCTAATTTCGCAGGTTTATTTTATTGTCATTCACTTTTTATCACCGTTTTCGCATCTCTTACTGTGATAAACATGCGGGAAAGGATGATTCATGGCAATGAATTAAGAATTTAAGGAACTAAATTAAACATGGACAGTAGCCACAAATTAACAAGTCGTAGGAACAAATTAACAAGTTGTAGGAATGAATATCCTATCTGTCCTGGGTTCCGCAGCCCTGCAAAGCGCACGATATGAAACAATTATCTGGGGAAATTAGATACAACATTTCTATTGCTTTCCATGTTGAAGAACTTTGTGTTGTTTCTATTTTAATGTACTTTTAAAGTTTAAATCACATTAAAAGCTTAATTTGGCCATTATGGATGAATGATGATGCATTTATATACCGTCAGTCACTCACACGTGTTTTGCGCATGAGCCGCATGCAGCCCAAAATTAAATAGCTTAATCGACCATCGATAGCTTTAATCGATTGCATCTCTTATCGACAATTAATCGATCATCGATTAATCGTTGACATCCCTAATTATAACACTTAAAAACCGCTTTCAGAACAAACTTTGGTGTATGGCCAAGCAGACTAAATATATTAACCAATTATCAGCTATTGCTAATTAAAAGCCATCATGAGTGCAAAAGAAATGATGGTGAGAAGAGGAAAAGGGATTGGGGTATAACTCAGGCTTGACTCAAACTCTGCATATAAGTTTCATATGCATAGCAGTTCAGTAAATCTGAGAATATTTGTTAACCACTAGACCACAGCTCTATTGCTTTGTGACCATATTTCTGCATATTAATGCTCATCATAATCTATGATAGCAACTCAACTCAACTCTTGTTTCATAGGATTGTGCATGCTGAAATATTACAAATATATTTACATCATCAATGCACTAAAAATATTATGTGCAATAATACAAATTGGGAGCAGCTAGGAGATGGAAGAACAATGGACAATTTAAATACAACTGACCTATGGAAAATGGCTGCATCCCACAAGCCTTGGTTATATAATCTGGGGTGGAGCTGTCGAATGTAATGACAGGCACTTTGCTTTAATTTACAAAGAGGCTGAAAGAGTTGGATGAGGAGAAGGAAGTAAGAGACAGTCAAACAGGTGGAGTGTGTGTTGTGATATGTGACAGGTGTAGTCAAGGAGATGTCCGTCGCATAGATGTGTGCAAAGAAGTAAAAAAGCAGAGTGATTTACATAGGAACAAGATGAAATTCATAGGAATTGATTTCGTAAGTGTGAGGGAGGGGTAATGGGAGTGGCGGAGGCTGATAACAGACCTGCAGTTCCAGAGCAGAGGGGTTATCACAAACAGTGACGCGGCACATGACATCACAAGTCAAGACCTCAACTCACTTTCACTTGCAGCTGACACAGATACCCAAAACCACTCACAAAAACACCTTATATATGCACAAATCTATGATAAACAGCAGCAGCAACAACAACAACAACAACATTGATAATAATTACAATTACTACAATAATAATTATGATTATATTGCTTGATTATTATTAATAATATAACTAACAACTAGATATGTACAATTCTGTTAAAAAAAAAAAAAGCAAAAGTGATAGGCTGTTCAGTATGGTTGCTAGGCCTTTGCTAAGTGGTTCCTAAGGTTTTCAGTGTGGTTGCTTACTGACCTAAGTCAAAAGATCCCACATGGTCTCTAGATTCTGGGGCCAGTTGCATAAAATGTTTAGACTGGTCTTACAAGTTAGTCATCTAATTTTTTCTTTAAGACTAGTCATGCATTTTTTTTTTAATTCGGTTACATAAAAGCATAGATTAGTCTAAGTTCATTCCAAAAATAAGACTGATTACTTATTGGCCAACTGCTAGTTGGTCAAACTCGTACTTAAGACACAGTCTTAACATAAAGGCTAAGTTTATGCAGCTGGTCCTTGGGTCTCACTCCTTTGTCAATATAAGTTTTTTTTTTTTATTCTGGTCTGATTGCTTAGAAAAATAACAGCATACAAACCACACAATTTGATGTCTGATTCATATCTGTAATATAAACGGTGAAAAAAAGTTTGATAGTCAAACCCCTAATCAAAGTATGAGCAACAGCAATATGACAGTCATGCTCAAATAGAGCAAAATTCCACTTAAAAGAAAAAAACAAATCCAACACGCTATACTGTACATCCTACAGAACCTTTACAATCCTGTAAGAACAATCATGAATAAAAGTAAACTACCGTGTGTCAATGTACAGTGACTTGAAGAGTAAATATAATTTCTCTCATGCACTTCCTCGAGCACACCTTTGTCAACCTTAGGTAGTTTAAACATGAACCACGCTAACCTCATCATGAATGGCGAACAGAGAGGGCGTGCTACAGTCAAAGCAGGTAGACAGCAGTGGAATTTGCATCATGCATTAACAGGTACATGAGTAACCCCTGCAGGAATGCTAACAGTATGATCTGACAGCAGAACCAAGCCTAATGCACACACGCATTAGTGAGTATCAGTATGTGCAACTGTGAGAACAATGTACACTGGTATGACAGGAATGTGACTCTTTGATTACGGTCCAAGCCATAAATCTAAGACATGTTATGGCATGCTTGTTGGCAGTAAGATTATGGTGCAAAAATCAGCACATATCCTACAGTGCTTTATGTGCTATAGGCTAGGCCAGTGTTTCCCAACCGGGGTGCCGCGGCACCCTGGGATGCCGTCTGTCGAGAGCAGGGGTGCCGTGTAAAAAAAAACATTTTTTAATATTTTTAAATTGCTAAAATGTTCAAAAAAGCATCTATTATATAATATCCATTTCTGATGTCGCCAATAATTAGAGATGCACCGAAATTCCGGCTGCCGAAAAGTAGTTCACCGCTCAGGTTGCACTTTCACGTGGTGTGACGCTCTGCGTATTATCCCGCTCTATGCGTGTGCGCTCCGCTCAGTCGCTCCACTCGTATACCGTTCATGCTCATCGGAACAGCAAAGTCCACTCAAAAATTGAGCCGACAGGAAACATCAATGTCGACTTGTCATTTTTTATTCAATTCAAAGTTTGAAATCAAGCTATCTCGTGCTACTGCACCAAAATTACCCCACTGTAAAATTAAAAAAACAGAGTGAGCAAAAATGTAAGATAGCTAGTTATAATAGTAATTAAATAATGTTTGCATATGTATAAAAGCCTACATTAAAATCTGTCATATAAATTGGTCTCTTCATTAGAAATTAGCCTACTGATTATCACCATTGATGGACCAAGTTTTTTAATAATATTAAAAATATCTGTATGACATTATATTCTGCAGTTCTTCCCTGTTGTACCGAATATCTATACCTTTCAAATGATCACATCGAAGTTAGAAATTCAAATATTGTGACAAAATTAATTTTGTACGGTGCCACAAGTTTGTTAAAATTTCCAAAGGGTTCCGCGACTAAAAAAAGGTTGGGAAACACTGGGCTAGGCTATGTGCAATAAAGTACAGGCACAGGCAGTACATGTGATAGGTGGATCCAGGAGGGTCAGATATGGAGGTGTGGCTTAACCTTTTGAGCTGACATCTTTCATGCTGGAGTGAGTATGCAAAATATCTCTGTGTCATGCATAATATGCTTTAATGAACTAATCATCAGCTGAAACATCACAGGGCATTGTCTAAATCTCCAAGAATAAGTAATAGTGATGCTTGCCTTGAGCCCAAAATATACTTCGGCCATCCATGTTTCACGACGGTCTGCACACTGTCCTCGTGACGCAATTTTCATCATCAGAAGTGTCCGCGCACAACAGCGCAGGTGCAAGGTGAATATTGAGACACTACAATAGCGAATCAAGTAGACGGTACGGTACTGTGCATGTGTCGAGCTCGTCCGTCCGTGCACATCCGTGGTGGAGTATACTTTGAAAGCTGTGTGGATGAGGCTGTGTGCGAGATGGAACGGAACACGGAAAGTGAAGTATACCCAGGCCTTTAGAAAACACCACCAATAAACTAGATGTGGCATGATAAAGCATCAAGCAATTAAAAGTATCTCTTTCATGTTCAATCTAAGTCCATAATCACATTCATTTTGTGGTAACTGGCAAACAGGCAACTACGATTGGTCAGTTTCTTAGTTTCTATTTCACCAGGCAGCAGGGATATTTCTTACGCTTACTATCAAAAGTGAACACTGCATATGTGTTCAGCTCTTCCCAATGCTTAATTTAATTGAAAGTCCATTAATTCAAAACTTTGACACTTTAAAAAGTTCATAAGATCATAAAAGAAATTCATATTAACTGAGTGGTTTAATCCAAGATTTCTTAAGAGATACGATGGCTTTATATGATGAACATTTAATTACAGCTTTTATATATAAACATCGATCAGTACACATACATGGAGCATACTGAATATGGTAAACAGAGGCCCAAACATTCTTTCTTGATGTGTGATTCATACGGATATGGATTCGATTCATGTGGATTTCTTTTACAATCTTTTTATGAACTTTTTGAAGCAAGAAGGTTTCAGATGTTTAGACTTTCAATGGAGTGACAAATCTCTCAGGTTGTGGAATGACATGAGGACGAGTAACTGATGACAAAATTATAATTTTCGGGTGAACTAACCCTTTAACACAATGTAGGGGCTTAATAATCCCAAGCCCACCAAGCCAGGTACAGCACATGCCCTGACATGTCTCTAACAACACAGTGTAATATGCCTGACCATCATGACAGCATTTATGACTCATTTTTTAAACAGTTAATTAACCAATGTGACTCTTTGTATATCTTGCAACAACACCTTAAAAGATCCACTCCCAAACTCACACTGATCCACTGTAGGTGTGACTGAGTAAGAAAGCATTTGTACACAGACACAATCTGTCAAGAGAACCTGATTTTTATTGGCTCCAAACAGCACTGAGGTTGTGTGAACGCTCCCAAGAGATACCGGCTGCTAGGCAGCGGTGACTTCCAGGAGTGTTCCATAGCCCTATCTGAACAAAGAGCACATACAAACCAGGTGCAAGGTGCCTGCGTTCTGTTAGTTAGCGTAGGCTAATACCCAAATAGAGGCCAAGAAAGGGGCCGATTCTGTTCCTGAAAGGAACACGGTGAAGGAGAGGTACTAGAGGGGTATAAAAGCTGGCACCGATGATTAGACCGCAGAAACACGAAGTCATCCTCACCACTATGTTGCTACAGTTACAATACAGCTACTGAGCTACTCTGTTGACATCAGTGTATTACATCAAGTCCAACCTCATCCTGTTAGAAGAGGAGAAATTTGTTAATGAATGAGTGTGTATGTGCGTGTGTGTTTTTGGGAGATTATGAGAGTGTCGTACAGAGAGTTCAGTTTGGTTCAGTTGAGTCAGAGAACTGGGTTTCTCCACTGTTACACCATCCTGACCTCTTAACCCTTGCCATGGTGTTTGTGAAGCCAGTCACTTGTTTTCTGGAACAGCTTGTTCTGTTTTCAGCCAGATGATTGATGATGCACACACTTAATAACACATTTCATTTAAAACACAGCATGGCCACTTCTGTACTGATTAGAGAACACTGGTGTGTCTGTACAGAAGTTAGTGAGGGATGGGTGGCCTTTCTTATCAATGCTTCTGTTTCAGCCTTTTCTCGTTTGGTTGACCAATGAGAATCCTCTGAGAAACAATGAGAATAACTAGATTTGTACATAGCATGCTAGGGTGTTCTGTATGGTTGCTTATTGACTATTTTGGAATAGTCTCCAAACTATTTTATAATAGCCTCTATTTTGGAAATCTCCAAAAATGTAGTCAAAACTACATTTAAATTACGTGTTTCTAGCTTGTCTCATAAATGCATCTTTAGCTCACATCACACTAAAAATCTATTTTGCAGGCTGGTCCAGTTAATAAGGACGCATGTTATAGAGTAGATAAATTAATAAAAAAACACAACAAACCTTTTTAATTGAAAGCCTCTATATTGAGCATGACAGTTTCTATATATCCCACTCCTGGGCTGCACATGAAATCGCATACTCTGATTAGGTATTCCTTTTGAATAAGAAGTATGTTCTATATAGCATGAATGTAATCCGGACATAATACATTTGTGATGTTATCATTGTAATATGACCTACAGATGTCAGTTATGTTGCTTCACTGCCATTTAGGGTTGGGTATCGTTTGTATTTTATCGATTCCGATTCTGCTTATCGATTCCGATTCTTATCGATTCCTAGTTTCGATTCCAATAAGATAAAAAATCCAATATGAAAAAAATGAAGTCAAACATTTAGATGTCAAACATTTATTCTGTCTTTTTACAAAGCATTCTGTTGCAGCTAGGGATATGCCGGTATCAAATTTTCATGTTGCGATTAATTGCTAATGCTTTTATCACGGTATACGGTATTATCACGATATTGCAATTCAGTTTAAAAAAAAGTGCTGTCATAATACAGTATAATAACTTTTTTCTTATAACAAAAATAACTGAACATTTAAATGCAATAAAGCAATACAGAAAAATTTATAAAGTTAAACACAGATTAAAGTGCAAAAGAACTATAAAGACCAATAGGTATCACTTTACAATAAGACCTCATTAGTTAACCTTAGTTAATGCATTAATATTCACAATGAGCAATAGCTACATTTGCTACAGAAGTTATTAATCTTTGTTTAAAAAATACAAGTCTAAGTTCTTGTTAGCTCATTAAATAACACAGTTGCAACTTTCGATTTTAACAACGTGTAATTACCTAAGATTAATGAATGTTGTTGCAGCTGAATAACACGAGCAAAAATCAGCAGCCTACAGAACACTGCAAGAGGAATTTTGCCTATGCTTTAAAAAAAAAATACCACAGCAAAAACAACTAGATTAATATAAATTTCAAATATTAAAGTGTTAAAGACAAGTAAACAGTCAGTAATAAGATGGGAACAAACAAATCAATTAGCAATATCATAAATAATTGGGGAAGTCGTGGCCTAATGGTTAGAGAGTCGGACTCATAACCCAAAGGTTGTGGGTTCGAGTCTCGTACCGGCAGGGATTGTAGGTGGGGGAGTGAATGTACAGTGCTCTTTCCCACCTTCAATACCACGACTGAGGTGCCCTTGAGCAAGGCACCGAACCCCCAACTGCTCCCCGGGCACCGCAGCATAAATGGCTGCCCACTCCGGGTGTGTGTTCATGGTGTGTGTGTGTTCACTGCTGTGTGTGTGCACTTTGGATGGTAAATGCAGAGCACTAATTCCGAGTATGGGTCACCATACTTGGCCACATGTCACATGTCATGTCACGTCACTTAAAATAAATACAACTGAACAAAATTTCAGGTACAGAAACTGTAATTAAAAGTTTAAAAACACTGCATAGCTTTCTTTTCATAAATAAAATATAGATTAATCAATTTAAGTTATTAAATATATTCAGTCAAGATCAGTGAATGATTTTCTTTTGTTCTTTGATTAACATTAATGACAGGCAGCGCGTTTATTAGACTGCTGTCTCTTTAACACCGAACGCACGCAGATCTAAAAATACTGTACATGTGTGTTTTCTTTCTCATCCATTTACATTCACGTAAGACAAAAACGGCTGTGTTTATGATGATATATTGACGTAGTTCACGTAGTGGTCGACAAATATGAAAGAAGTCAGTTTCGGCCCGGAACAACCTTTTCTTGAGTGGAAATACACGGAACGGTTCGAGAACGGACACAAACCGGGAACCTGTACTGCAACCTCTGTGCTCGCGCTTGCGCTTCGTGTGCGCTGCACGCAAACAGGGCGCAAGTTCTTTCCATTCCTGCACTTAAATCGTTTTTAATCACATTAAAATGTGAACGCAGGAATCGTTAAGCAGAATCGAAATGCACGCGTCTTATCGAATACCCGGTTCTTGGAAATTTGGAACCGGTTCTAAAATGGAACCGGTTTTTGATACCCAACCCTACTGCCATTCACATCTCCTCTCCCATGGCCTCATCGGATTCGATAAAATTTAAACGATACCCAACCCTACTGATGTCCAAAGCATAAACAATGCAGGTTGAGTTACACGGTTTAATCCTTAGGTTCATGGGTTTTTTCAAATCCCTAACCATAAGCAATCGTAATAACGATTAAAGCACCACCACTGAAAGTGCTCATCCTGGATATCTACAGCCCGAGGCTGGCAATCAAACAAAGCAGCCAAGTTCAAATGAGGCAACAACCTGGAATGTTAAAGAGGTTTCCTAGCACAAAGCTCTGAGATACCGTTTGGCCTCTTTAAAATTCATTGAGCCTGAGTGGTGAGACAAGAGGAAACCAGTGGGATTATTTTCTGCCATGAAGCCCACACACCAGCACTGAGCAGAACAATTACAGAGAGACCGGAAGGGCAGGATTTCCTCACGATCGCTGAGGATTACTGGACACCCTCATTCCTGTCTGGAAATCAGCTGATATGAAACATGCTTTGAGGGAGGAAAAAAATTCAATTCCAACTGTGTGGCATCAAGAAAAGGCCTTGCTGTTTCTCACTCAATCTCTGCTGAGTCATTCAGACTTCAAGCTGAAACCAGAAATTTCCAGTCCACGATTGAAGGGATGGTGGAGAGAGTGAGAAAGTGAGAAAAAAGAGGACTGAAGTAAAACAAACCCAGTTAAACCATCACAAGGCAGGATATGTGACAGCCATGGCCATTTGAGAATTACACAAATGTTGCAAAACAAACAGGATGTCAATTTTTTCTGAAGGTGAAATTGCATTGCAACATTTTTAGGGTCAAAATAAACAACAACAAGGTCAAAGACTGCGTTTTCCACAGTTACTTGATCTCGGATCAAACTGATGGTCATCATCTCTTCAGTTCAGGTCGACAATGTGATCTCACTTACTCTAAAGCCCTATTCGCACGGGATTAGTATTATCTGGGGACCTTGTGTGATTTTGAAATTACCCCCCCACATCTGAATTTCGTGTGGTGCATTCGCACGGGATAAGCGAAGCCTGTGATTTTACTCGAATTCACTGACTTATCTACCGGATACGATGTCAAGGCTTTGAGAGTCCCGTTCTATGGTCCGGTTAGATGGATTTAAAAAAAAGAAACTAATATAGTTTCGTGTCCTGTGTCATTTACATGTCACCAGGTTAAAATAATATCTCAAGCTTTATGCTTGATTTATTTGTAACATTTACCTCAAAACCTTTTCAGCTTTCTTTTCTGCAAATTGTATGGTGTAGCGATATGACAGCAACCAAAATACTATCAAACACTCCAATGCAGCTCCATTCTTCGCGAAAGATGGATAAAAAGGCGCGAAGGAAACAAAAACCTCGAAAAATGATATACGACCCGCCAAATGCTGGCCAAATAACAGAGATGCCGATTCGCACGGGACTAATATTATCACAGGACCTCGGTGTTCGGCGAAATATGGTAGGTCATTTGCATGGGAATTTTTACTTTACAAATTACAGACATGGCCGATTCGCACGGGATCACAGACAACCTCCGCAATTATTACAAATGACTGGAGGTCACCAGGTAATAATAATCCCGTGCGAATAGGGCTTAAGAGGGTGATGCTGTGAAGACACATGCTTCACAGCAAATGGGATTTCTGATGTCAGCTTGGTATTTACCATTTTAGATGTCAATGACATCATTCAGCATGCACCTACAGGCTCTCACTTTTTATAGAGTGCAAGTAACTCTGTCTGGTTTAGTGGTTCACAGAGTAGCGTTCTGAGTCACCTCCTTAAAGGTACAGACACAATGGTACTGCCAGCTTCTTATGGAATATGTACCTTAAATTTCATTAAAACGATATTTATTCCAGGGTTAAGGAGATACATTTTTTCACACTCGTAATTCTGAAAGGATGTTATCACTCCTTTTAATCCAATTCACAATCCTGAATTGTGTCGCCTTGATGTACAGTGTGAAACAATGCAATGCAAAAAAGAGTTTATCGACAGACAACCAATCATAAACTGCCTAATTATTTAGTTCAAAGGACCCAGAGCTGAACATTTTTAGCCCAAAAGATCAAGTTCTAAATACAGATCCACCAATTTTTAAATGTTGGCTGATTCAATAAGGTAATTATTTTTGTTATAATATGGCTGATATTAAAATTCTATATTATTTTGTCTGAATAAATGAAAAATTCATCACTATATTCTAAAATCTCGTTTTAAATGTTACATGTGAATTTAGGCATCATATTATAATGTACAGTTTGAAAATGTTCCTAAAGGTTACATTTAACAGTGTTATTAAATAATCATCCAGTGCATAAATGTTTTTATGATAGCAAATGTAATCTAAATGTAAAAATGGTAAAAATAAAGCAAAATAAAATATATAATATTGACCAATGAATGAATCATTAAAAAAAAAAAAAAATCTTTAATATCAGATTTCATAATATCAAACACTTATCAAAAACAGACACCAACGAAAAGGTTCTCTAACTGTTCAACATTTGTTCAGTAATCCAAATACAGGAAGCAGCGCCCTTGATGAAAACCAAACAACAGTTTCCCAAACACAGAAAGTACAGTCACCTTGAAACCACGGCAACACTGGCTTGGACAGATGATTTTTCCAGCAACTCTGTTGCCTCAATCACACTAACAGCACTGTTCTCAGTTTATTAACTATTCTCCTACATCCAAATTTCCCAATTACATCAGTCTTTGCCCTGAAACATCATAAGTGTTTAATTATTTAATTGTTTAGTGAGAGGTGAGGACACCTGAAACAAAATACGGGTCTGAAGCCCCACACCTCAAATTTAGCTGACAATTAGAGCAACAAAACAGACTCCACTAAACCCTCAGTCCATTCATTTTTAGACCACAGAACATCCAATCAGATCACAGCAGGTAAAGTAATCCAAGCAGCACACCTCTCCGTTTTATTTTAGGTCATATATCTGGAGGATCTGTCTGTGGGAGGTGTCCTTTGCGCTTGCCTGGCAATGTGGCCATGTTTGTGTGTACCGTAAATGAATTAAAGAGAAGATTAATGAGTCAGGAGAGTGGGGCTCAGACTCCAATCTGTTCTGCATCTCACCGGGGAGACATCACCATCAGCTCCCATTCTGTCAGTCAAATCCCAATGAGCTGAGACACACACAGACTGCATACATCCATATACATACAGACCAAAACATTCATGCATGTGCTTGGACACACATGCAGCCAGATTTACCAGCCTCTGACCTAAACCTGCTCTTACAGGCAGACATAGCCTCTGGGGATATTTGTCAAGAAACAGACTGTAAGACTTATGCATGTTGGATGGTGCTGAAGCAGAGCATGCATTCAAGTACAAGAATGGTGTGGTGCTAAGAAATAGTCATGCTTTTCATATCACAAACGCTGCACAATTTCCTCAAAAATGCAATGAACTATGTGTTGGTCAATCCCATTTATAGGAAGATTTCCCTAAAAAAGTAGACACTGTGGTAGACTAACCAACTCAAAACAACTAATGTTTAATCAATTTGTCAACCACTGGCAGTCGAAGGAGAGTCCTGTTTGAAATTCCATTTGGTGAAGTTAGTGGAGCAGAAAAGACATTTCTGAGGAGGAGAACAAGGTGGAACCTAGAAAGAGACTCCTAACCATATATGACTGATCAATCAAATAGGATATCAACAATCAGAGAGGATATCAACACACTTAATCAGTCACTTCAAATCCATGTGACTCCATCGTCATGGCCTTTATTCACGGCTGATTCTAATCCTTTCTTCTTTCAGACGAATCCATTCGGAGTTATATTAAAAACTGTCTTTGATCTTCCAAGCTGTTTAATGGCAGTCAGCAGGTGTTGCA
The DNA here is from genome assembly GCF_001515605.1 of Sinocyclocheilus anshuiensis. Taxonomy (NCBI): domain Eukaryota; kingdom Metazoa; phylum Chordata; class Actinopteri; order Cypriniformes; family Cyprinidae; genus Sinocyclocheilus; species Sinocyclocheilus anshuiensis. Next base: position 275,701 of record NW_015549558.1, on the reverse strand, counting down.
GTTCATCAGTCCAAAAGAAGTGAAATAAAGTGCATCCATCAATAATAAAAAGTGCCTCACACGGCTCCTGTAGCGAATCGATCCGTTTTTGTAAGAAAAATAACCATATTTAAAACTTAATAATCAATTTAATCTAGCTTGCGCTCACTGTTGTACACAGAAGCAGCTCCGGGTGGATGACATAGGGCGTCGGTGTTGCGCATGCGTCACTCAGAAGTGACGAACGCGGAAGCGCAGGGAAGAGATCAAAACAAAACAACGGTCACGAATTAGAAGTACAAAACGAGGATTTGTAAAGAAGAACGTCGGAGGATTTCGATATAAGCCAAGAGGAGACTGGTTTTCCTTTGCTAAAGTAAGGAAACTTTGCTTCCTTTGCTCCTGTAAACAAACGTTGGTTTTCACAAGACTCACCGGCACATGCGCAACGGCGACAACGGTCGTACACGCAAGCCGCTCTGAGCGGATGACGAAGGATGTAGACTTGGCGCATGCGCCAGTGAGAAATGACGAACGCGGAAGGATTTGTAAAGAAAAATGTCAGAGGATTTCGATATAAGCCAAGAGGAGACATGGTTTTCCTTTGCTAAAGTAAGGAAACTTTGCTTTCTTTGCTCCTGTAAACAAACGTTGGTTTTCACAAGACTCACCGGCACATGCGCAACGGCGACATCTTACGTCATCCGCCCGGAGCTGCTTCAGTGTACAACTGTTGGAGTAAGCTAGATTAAAGTGATTACGTTTTGAATATGGATATTTTTCTTACAAAAACGCATCGATTCGCTACAGGAGGCCTTT
>NW_015549558.1:243704-274553 GCF_001515605.1 Sinocyclocheilus anshuiensis | reverse complement strand
TCTGAAAGAAGGAAGTCATATACGCCTAGGATGGCTTGAGGGTGAGTAAATAATGGGCTAATTTTCATTTTCGGGTGAACTATCCCTTTAAGCACTGACGATGAGGTCTGTTCCAGTGTCTATGGAGGATAACATCACATCTGGATCAGCATTTCCACTGCTACGGTCACTGTGTGTTTACAGCCAAGCTCCTGACCTGGACACTGCAGGTGTGCATGTGTGTGTGCACCCACAGCTCCTTTGTTTAAGGTAATCACATGCTCAGCGTGTGCTATACCTTGAAATAATTGAGCAAATGAGAGGCGCGTTCCTGTAAACACGCATGAAATGGAACAATAATGCACATATTGCATTTAAAATGCGACATGTGCAATCCAAACCCAGACACAATTGACCAGGAGCACAAAAGCAGACGTATAGTCTGTCATGCGACACACAGGCGCAGAGTGGGCGGTGCTGATGTATCAGAGCTTGACGAATGATTGCGGGAGGCGGGCCGCAAACACGCATGACCATCGCGCCTGCCAAATCGATAGAGATGACCAGTAAGGTGGAGGGATGATGGATGGACAGATGAACGCAGAACAAACGAGACAGAATGAAGGGGTGAACGGGGACACTAACGGCGGTGATGTGGGCATGTTGTTGCATGTCTGATCTGCAACACGTCCACCCACATGAGACCGAGGGAAAGGCGGGGGAGATAGACCCAAAGAAAGAAACTGAGAATCGAAAGAAAGGAAGGAAGGACACGAGATGGAGGCGGGAGAAAAAGTAAAAGTGATGGAGGATGGGGAGTAGGGGGTGGTCCCGTGGGTGTTCCTTGTGCAAACATGATAGACAATGGGACGAGTGCGTGTGTGTGTGTGTGTGTATACGGTATGTGTGTGTTTGTATTTGCACGCGTATACGTTTGATGAAACTCTTGGTAACAGCCATACGTCACACAAAGACTACTGTTGTGGTGACAGTGATTAAAACGTGCTAAAGGCGGGCCTTTGTTTATCAGCATGCATGAGCATATCACTACTAGGGGTGTGTGTGTGTGTGTGTGTGTGTGTGTGTGTGTGTGAAGTATGTAATTAATGATTGGCTGTGTTTGGAAGTCACTGTTCTAGTTAGGAGCAGAGTGATAGTGAAGGAACCTCGCCGGACGCTAATGAGGGTTTCAGAGGAACTACTATAATACACAGACACTAAAAGAGGAATAATGAACAAAGCAGGTGTAATAAGAGTGAAAAAGTACACACTATGTACCCACTGTATTGTTATTTTGCCCTCCAACTCTCATCAACTGCAAATAATTTATCCTGTACTAGCCTATATGAACAAAGGCAGTTACCCCGAGCACATTCACATATAATTCAAGCCTAATTGGTAATATCCCCACCCCCTCAGGCTCAGGACTTCTGTAGTGGGGACTCATTCACGTCAGTCATTCCCTTTCTCAGTCTCTCTATCGAGTGGGAAAACATTTTTTCAAAAATACTAGAACTGAATGACTCACCCATGCGTTTTTCTGTAGATGCAAACAGTTAATTAAGGATTAATGATTTTTAATAGTTTTAACTATAGATAACAATTAACAATACTGCTCTAATTTGTTGGTTCCTTTTAGTGAATCAAACACATACAGCTTTTAACTAAATGTGAGAATTCAATCAAGTGTTGTTACCAACTGGTTAAACATCCAACAAGACACACATGATGTGTTTGATTAGTAGTACAAGGAAACGGAATAGGAACTGAAATAATTTGATTTTTAACAATTCTCATCCGTGTGCCTCCACTTCATGTCTGTATCGGTCACCTTGACGCTTTTTTTCGCCCCCTTTTATCTCAATTCCAAATTTCTGTCCAACCAATATTTTCTGCCACTCACAAAATCATCATGGTGATCATGCACAAGGAAAAAGACCCGATGCAACTGCGTAACTCTGCGTAGGCAAAGAGAACGATACAAAAAGGTGGTTGAAACTGTGCCTGTGTGGGAGGGGAAAAACAAGCATGCACAAAATAATCCTGAATATGCGAGAAGTGTGTGAGTGAGAGTGAATCTTGAAATGGGCATTCCCAGCTTCTTCCCACAGCAAGGGGACGTCCCATTGCATGGAACAACACTGCTGGCACCCTTTGGTTTGTGTGTCAGGTGCTTTTAAATCTCACTACAAAGCAGAAACTGAGATGAATAAATAGCATGAGAACCCCCCCCCCATCATCAAAATGCGTCGATATGTGAAAAATGCTCACTAGAGAGAGTTCGACCGTGAAATCGAGCGTGCATGTGTGCCTCCCGCCGCCACAGCGCACAGAGGAACTACACTGGCCTGATTGAGACAGAGCATCCTAAAGACAACTGCTGCTTAAGTTCAGACTGAAATTGATGCCGAATGCGATGGAGATGAAGAGGGTTGAGTGGGAGTCTGCAGAAAGGTGGCCTACATTCATAACACATGCACATCTGCCTTTTTTATGTCAGACACGCAGACCTCATTTTCCTTCCCCATTGAGGAAGTGAGATGAAGAGCAAACTCCTACAATTTCTGCTCAAAATGAACCAAAACTGCAGCTGTTTGCCACAGGATGTGAAACCTCAAGAATTCATTCATTAGCCCATTGTAGTGCAATTCAACTCTTCAAACTCAGCATAATAAATCACCCAACACTTCCATCGTCCTCAATAGTCCACCAGTGGGCATCTAAAGCTGCACAGATTGCAAAAATCTGAGTTGTCATTTTTTTGTTATTAAAATACAAATGCATAAATTTCATAGTTTAATTTTCCGAAAAAGATTGTAGCAGACAGTGTTAATCTCTTTAACAAAATTACTGATAAAATGTTTAACAAAAGAGTTGTTGTTGTTTTTTTTTGACGATGGCATAGGTGAGGCAAAAAGCTGAGACATGTTAAAATTAATACATATAAAGTTTAAATATTTGGTTTAAATTGCAAACTTTTGATTGAAATTTTATTTTTGTAGACAAAAAGATGCAATGTTAGTCCTTAAAACTGGATAAAATTAAATATGACAAGATGAAATATTGACTGAATTTAATTAGTCAAAATGCTGTCATATATATATATATATATATATATAAAAAGACTCAAGGCTGGAACTTTGTTTAACCAAATATTTTTAATTACACATTTAACATTTAAAGATTGTTTGTTTTGACTGTTGTGTGCCTTAATGTTCTCATTCCTAAGATCAAATGCTGAGAGATTCAAGATCCAAATTTATAGATAAAATGACTTGACATTTGTTTTGACTTTTACTTTCTACACAATTCCGGATTCTTTGTGCAATCAAGACATCACAAGACAGCAGCAAAAAGGAACGTCAAGGGAAGGAAAAAAAAAAAACGCAAAACAGAACAAAACAAGATTTTTTTTTAAACGACACATTGACAAATGAAAATGAGCATCTAAACTACAAAAAAACAACATTAAAAAAACCAGTCTGCCAATCAGAGTCTGTTCTCTACAACATCCAATAAACCAGCCTTGTAAAAAATGACCTTTACATTCCACTTCCATATTTCACCCCCACTATCCACCCAATCAGATCACAGCTCTGATCACAAAGAGAAAAAGCTGAATTGGCCAGGACCCCACCATTACATGCCACTCGTACAACCTACATAAAGAAGAGAACCAGCACAAAGGGTTTTCACATGTCTTTACTCGTGCCGCCTTTCATCACTGGACAGCTGACCGAGGGGACATAACACAGAGAAAAAGTGAAAACAAAAAGACAAAAGATGAAAGGAAAACAATGAACTGTCAGTGCATTCCCCTCCATTCTCAACCATATGTGCTCATCTCCCACATGCTAATGACTGCTCCATTCTGTAAAGTTTCAATTGGGAATTAAGACTACGGAAATCAATAATCAGCTGACCAGTGGCTGTGGCTCTGCTATCTTAACTCCCATTCCTTTCCCCTCCACAGAGTTACAGCATCCCCACCCAGACCCAAGAGAGGGTAGGCGCTAAAAACAGCCCCCGTCCGGACCCAAGGGAGCCAGCAGATTTGGCCATGCGAAACACACTCTTTCATCAATAATATCCACTTTTCCTGGACTATTACAGTCTTTTAAAAGCTTAACAAAATATTTGAATGTCAAAAGGCAACGGAAAAAAAAAAAATAAAAAAAATAGAATCTTAACGGGATAGATCACCAAAAAATTTAAATTTCTGTCATTTTCTAACCCTCATGTTGTTCCAAACCGATAGGACTTAATCTTCAAAACTAAAATTAAGATATTTAAAAACAATTTTTTTTATCTTTTTATTTTTATTTTTTAAACCTGAGAATTTTCAGTCCCTCCATTGAAAGTACAGGCAACTAAACCTTAGAAAATCCTTGATCTTCTTGATTCATGTGGATTCAATTTACAACAGATTTATTACCTTTATGGATGTTGTAGGTTTTGGTTACCTGTACTTTCACTGGAGGAACAGAAACCTCTCAGACTTCATTAAATATATCTTAATTAGTTTTTTCGAAGATTAACCAGTCTTACAGGTTTTGGAATGATATGACGGTGAGTAAATGATGACAGAATTTTCATTTTTGGGAAACTATTCCTTTGTTGAGTCCTTTAAAGAGACTCTTTTACATCAAGGTTGACCAAGGGTGATTTAAATCCGATGAACAGATATCTGCAGATCAAACAGGAAAATTTTAGATGGAAATAATTTGAGACCATACACCTAAACAGATTACATATATAGAGGCTGCTTGCGATCAAACTGAAGAAAGCTAACAGGGTAGGAGAAAAATACAAGTAACTTTCCACTCACCCATCCTCCTTGGCTCTGGATCCAGGGCTGAATTTTGTTGTCTAGGTAGACGGTCATCCATTCCGCGATGCTTCCCACTAGTGGGCTCATCTCCTTCTCCACGCACTCAACACACAGAGCCCCTCCAAAGGCAAACAGTCCCACGATGCGGCCCCAGTTGACGCCGTCACGGAACACCTCATCCATCACGCTCTCGAAGCTCTGGTATGCCGTGGCAGGCGTGATGTGGAGCTGCGAGGACAGGTCGTTGAATGCTTGGGAATATCGCAGCTCAAACTCGTTGGCAGAATCGCGAAGCGCCTCCTTTACAGCGTCCAGACCCCCAGTCCCGTTCGTCTGATGCTGGGGGGTTGAAGTGGGGGACCTTGGTGGGGTCCCAGTGGAACCAGTACTTGTTCCGTTTAGGGAGCCATTAATGAGGTTCGTCGTTCCTGCTGCCGCCTCATCATCATTCCCTTCCGCCGCATCAGTCCGATTTGTGTCTTCTGTAAATTCAATGTGGTTGTAGGGGTAGTTCCTCTGCGAGAGTTTATATTTAATAAAAAATACCACCAGTTCTCGGTTATAGTAAGACATGATTCACGTTGTTGCTCGTCGTCCTCCAATGTCTGAATATCCACTCGCTCGTTCTTAGAACACAGTGCACACCCTTGTGTCCTTCTCGGGCTTCTGCCGACGCTCAGGGATGGTGCAATGGCTCATACCCTGTGGTAAGACAACAGTGCAATGAATTGATCTGCAAATATGCAATCATTTTCACAAACAGGGAGAGGAGGAGGTCAGGGTGAAACTTTGGAAGAGGTTAAGGGGCACTGAAGATAAACATTTTTTTTTTCACCCTCTAAAGCCCTCTTACTTAATGTAGAGGCTTGATCAGAGGAACAGATGGTAGCCTCTCATCACCTGCCTCCGAATTAAAAACATGGACAATATCCTCTCTCCCCTTGTCCAAGACATGACTAAATGTACACTGACCTTGACATGAGTGAATTTTAAACAGCAGGGGGCAAGAACAGCCAGCTTGGCCAGAATTATGATTCCCTCATTTCAACGGACCTTAATTGTGGTGCCAGAAGAACCAGTCAAGAGTCGCAGACAAAAGATACCCAAGTGCTTCATGGCGGTTTTCATTAGGAACGCCTTTTAAAATGTTTTGTAAATGTATAATCTTAAAAAAATCTTAATGTATTTGTATAATCTCTGCTAAACAAACAAAATAGACTGAAATTAATACATTAATTTATAATTGCATAAATGTATTAATACAGATCAAATCTATACAATTACAAAATAATTCCAAATAATACAAATAATTGCAATTTAGGAATTACAACGTCTGATCAAGACAAGATAATCATTTTGAGACTATAAATGGATGAACGGTTGGATACGACAGATAGATCTCACGAGTAAAGAGATTTTTAAATAACTTTATTATTAAATAAATTGATTAAGTGAGAAATTTTTGCTGATTTCGTTTTTTTGACCACATCGCGAGCGCGGGTGTTGACGCGGTGCATTATCTGACCGCTCCTGGGAAAAGCACGAGAGTTCTCAGGAAACACTGGATCAGCCAAACACGTGCTGACAACGAGGCTCAGAGCACATTCCAGAAGCTGCTCTTTTTTTGTCGCGGAAAAAATAATATAAAAAATTAATAAATAATAATTCGCATATTATGCTACTTAAATGACTCATGACAAATGACTCTGTCCGAATATGACGCATATTCTCTAAAATACGAGCCACATCCTTTATTCCACAAGTACTGTATATGTAATGTTATGTCTATTACATGATGTGCTCGCACTTACTGATGTCGCTGGATTGATCAGCAGACGCTTCCAAGAGTGAATTCTTTAAGGTTCTAATAAGGAGACACGCGGTGTGTTTACAAACACAATGTCAGCTCGCAGCACTGCGCACATTCCCACATAGAGTCCCCGCGTGTATGAATAACGTTATCTCCCAGACGAACACAAAGTTAATCACTGTTTTGTTAGGATTCTCAAGAAACAACATTTTTTTGTCTTAAAGGAAAGTCTACATACAGTAGTGGCTAATATACAGATATGCATGTAGACCGAGCCTAATCTTTTATCGACCAACTAGTTAGCAATTACTTAAAACAAAGTCTAACGTCAACATTTTTCTACTTTATCACACGTTAACGTGCTTATTGACAACGTTTAAGATAATGACAACACGGAGAGTAAAAGAGCATTCAGCTTACCAAAACACAGTCTGCTTACTCCTCTCGTAGATTAAGACAACCAAACAAACAATCCAGTGAGTTTATGTGAATGTTAGTTATAGATTAAGCGACAATATCAAATGGAAACTGCGGCAGATCAAAAGTAATACTGTATGAGGAAAAAACGAGCCAGTGCTGGATATTTCTCTTTAAAGCAGACCTCCCCTCTCTGTGATAGGATATGATCACCTAAATGACGCTCTCTCTCAGTAGCTGCCTACCCAACCATTACGTAATAAAGGCTCCGTTCTCGGGCCCATAGCAGAGGCCGAGCGGAAACAACCAGTCAGATCTGTAGTGCAAGACGCATCAAACCTTCAGAGAAGTGATCTCACAGAATCACTGCAGTCCGAGAAAACGCACATATAAGGACCAAATTCGTAATTATCAGCCAAACATTGCCGCTGATCACAAGCAGAGCCTGAGAGCTCTCCAAATGCCGCACTGTCTAAACTGAGGAGAAACGCTGGATGTAGATTATTTTAAAATGTTGTAATCTTTTATCGGTCAGCATACATGATTTACGCACGTAAGTAAAATTAAACACACCACTTATGTTTTATTTTCGAATGAATGCAATGCATTTAATGCATTTCTGCACGCATATAAGTCATGAGAAAAACCATATACTAGCAAGAGAGCAAATTAATAACAAGCCCTATATAATTGATGGTTCTTGCTGGCCAAGCATGCATTTCCTGTAAAATTCAAGCCAACTACGTCAATCTTTCCCCCTTCGGCTAGTTAGCCGTGTAGCTAGCGTCATGGAAGATGGACTGGCTGTACAGGGAAACACAAAATCATTTGGAAGCGGGTATAAAGATAAAGCTCACATTTCAGACCGAATCGCAGACCTTTGGTACTTACTCGGATATTTGTAAAGGCAAATTCTCCCGCATGATCGATGTCGGCTTGTTTCTCCTCGACCAGAGCGCATTCGGTGTAGAGCCGCCGTCAGCCGCGCATTCAGAGCTCAGAGCATTCAGCAGCGCTCAGGTCCGCCCCTTCAGAGCTGCTCTTTAAACTAAGGGCCTACTCATACATTACACCAGACACATCAGATGTGGACTGAGTATGCTAGCTTACGGAGTAACTATTTTAGTCACTCCAGGGTCGTTAATTAGAGCTTATTATCATTTGAAAAGCAACATTCGATTATGTTTTCAAATGTTGAGACGCGCCATTCAGTGTAACTGCAACTTTTACACATTATGGGGTCTGATATAAATCCCTCTCAATAACTTTCTTCGTATAACTACAAATATTTGGATATGCATACTTAACTGACGTTATGAATGTACATTTTAGATAGCCGTAAACGACTCGAGCTCACTAAACAAATAGTGGCAGGATTACTATGGTAACCTTTGTTACCCCAAAACGCGCGTGAGGCGTCTGTTACAGCGACACCCTGTGGCGCATTTAAATGAATACAAATCTTCGCTTTATTCAAATGTAATTCTTCGTTTGATATGCTGGTGTTGTCATGATATAAAGCAGAGGTTTTCTATCTTTAAACAACAGGGACCCTCCACCCAGATTCTCGTTCAAACAAGAGACCCCTAGTGTAAACGAACAAACATTACTACATTATATATGCATTTTAGATCGTTAGACAGACAGAAATTCGGTAAGAGAAATGCCATAAAAATATAAGAAAACTCAGTTTTAGACCCCTCTTTGAAAACCTTAATATAAAAGAAACAACATCTACAGGAGAAAATTCAATGGTTCAGAATTTCAAACTTTATTGATTACTTCACCAAATGCTTGTAAGATTACATCACAATATGTATACAGTTTAACATTATTCTGTATATTTTACATGAAAACTTTACACATTGTATTTCTTCATATACTATATATATTTATATTTCCCAGTCTCAAGGGAAGCAAAGTAGACATCCATAGTTGCAAGGGAAGGAATGCTTTTCAGAAAATATTTAAATGCACTTCAAGAATGAAATGCATCCTTAATGAAAATGAATCGGGAGTTGAATCTACAAGGGTAATACACTAATAAGTCATATGTTGCTGGGGTTTAATGAAGATATACCTGGATTATACAGTACATTTGTATTCCTGTATTTCTCCCACTTCACTTGTTTTATGGTAATGAACACTGATGCCATTCATCATCAGTGACTGGCATCCATCCCGTAAACTGATTCAGTCTGACTCCAAATCAAGAGTGAACAGCACTTGAAAAATGAATAGTTTTAAAAAAAATCTATTAAGCAAACTTTAGTGCACTAAAATTAAATATTCATTAGGTGTCTTAAGATTTCAATGATAAATATGAACCAAAAAAAAAAGAAAAGAATGAATGAATAAACCCTTAAAAAAAAATAAAAAGGCAATAAATCTGAATATGATGGAAACCAAATGAGCATGATGTGTGGCATAGAAGAAATGGTAGTGTCTGCCTGGTCTGGATTAGCAAGCGTAAGCATCGACATGTAAAATAAACACCAAATGCTTTGAAAGCAACCGTTACATTCTTAGGACAATTTGGGGTTTAGTGTGAACACACCGAAACCAAATTAAAGTCTTTTACCCCAAACTATAAGCATTTTAAATGCAAACACCTCTGTAGGTTGCTTGAGTGAATTTAAATCAGAGATAATTGTTTAATTGTATGATGAATCAATAAAGGACATTGATAATGGGCATTTTTGGACCTTAACAAATCGTTAACAAATATGCCATTATTCAATGGCACAAGCTCATTGCACATTGGGTGTCATTTACATGCTCTTAATAACAGGATGATCTCATTTCTGTATGTCTATCTTTCTTCAGCCTTTAAAACAGACAAAAATTTACAGATAGGACAAAAGCCAAAACAATGAAATCAACAGACGATCAGAAACCAGATATACAGCAGTACTGGTAATAAATTATTTTCGTAGCCATCCAGAAGAAAGTCCAAATAAAAATAAACAAATATGACTCATGACTCTTAACAACACAGACAGATGACACAGCAGAAGAGTCACCCTGCTGGGTCACAGTGCTGTTCTCTCATAGAGGAGTGACTGGCAGCAATGAGTCAGGACTGTCAGAAGAAAGTATGGGACAGTCACACGCAATCATTCTGCGTTCCTGTACAGTCCTTCAAATCACAGCAGAGGCTTATACACGCAGACCATCCATCCACTTTACAGCCCCGCTTTCTTCCCAGTTCATCACTGATCTGTGTTCCCAGTTTTGATCCACATTATGATGATGAACGCTGAGCTTTGCCCAATTCAGGAGTGGCGATGTGGAAGACGGAGCCGATGCGAAGGAAAAATCGCCGCAAAGCAGCACGAAGCTCTGGAATGAGGTCAAACTGCATCATCTCACACAGATGGTGGTAGTAGCAGGAGGCATGAGGCTTGAACTGAAAGAGAGATGACAATGTTAGACATTCATGGGCTGACGCCATTTTATTTTATATTACTTTATTTGAAATTTAATTACATTTAATTTAAAGTGTTATAGGGGTAGTTCACCCAAAAATGAAAATTACCCCATGATTTAGTCACCCTCAAGCCATCCTAGGTGTATATGACATTCTTCTTTCAGATGAATACAATCAGAGTTATATTAAAAAATGTCCTGGCTCTTCAAAGCTTTATAATGGCAGTGAATGGTGGTCGAGATTTTTAAGCCCAAAAAAACTGCATCCATCCATCATAAAAAGAGTTCCACACGGCTCAGGGGGTTAATAAAGGCCTTCTGAAGAAAAGTGATGCATTTATGTAAGAAAAATATCCATATTTACAACTTTACAATCCGTAATCTCTAGCTTCTGCTAACTGTCGTATGCGTGTTTACGAGAGAGTGGCGTTCCAGCGGATGATGTAGCACGTAGGTGTACTGTGTTTTGAATATGGATATTTTTCTTACATAAATGCATTGCTTCACTTCAGAAGGCCTTTATTAACCCCTCGGAGCCATGTGGAGCACTTTTTATGATGGATGGATGCACATTTTTTTGGACTTCAAAATCTCGACCACAATTAATGGCAATAAATTAGACATACAAATTAGAAGTACAAAACGATAAAGCTTGGAACAGCCAGGACACTCCAAGTGTATTTGTCTGAAAGAAGATCATCATATACACCTAGGATAGCTTGAGTAAATCAAGGGGTATTTTACATTTTTGGGTAAACTATCCTTTAAATCTTTTCAGTTAGGGGTTTCCCTTAAAGACCTTTTAGCAGAGTGTCAATCTGGAGTGGAACGCCGCTGGGAAAACCTGATATTATCAGAAGAGTGATGAATGGGAAAGTGTATTTTAGTTATGGACAGGGAAGATCCCCAGGGCTGCTAGTAGTTTGTCTGCGTAATAGCGCAGGTCTCTTACATATAAAGGTCATCACACTGACAAGCTGGCATTTCAGCAGAGTGCTTCCTGTAATAAAAGCCTTAACTCAGACCCCTGAAGGAAGGATAAGAGAGATATCCAAAACAAGACTTTTCCTACAGGAAATAACACCCATTGGCTAATTATCATACTCACCTGTATGGTTAATAAGGACACTATTTTTGCTCTTACATGGAACATGTCAATATTTTACAATATAAAACCAAGATCTAGTGGCTGATCCCAACTGGATGTCAACTTAATGTCTGACTCAACATGAAGCACAAAAAGTGCACCATCTAATCAGGAACCTCGAGTTGAATTGTAAAAAAAGACATAAAACGTGTTGTTGTGACTCTTTGAGCTAAGTGAAAAATGTAATATCATAAACTCCACGTGGTGCCAAATATGTTGAATATTCCAAATGTAAAAAGAAAAAAATATATTATTATTATTTTAATAAAACAATACACCCCCCCCCCAAAATAGCTGGTAGTTTCATAGCTGGTATGAAATATTTATTGGCTGGTGAGACAAAAAGTTAATTTTGGGCCCTGCATCTAATGTTCTGGTTCAGTGTTTGTTTATGTATGTTATTACTTTGTCATCAGGCAGTCTGAGTGTCCGGGTGAGGAGCAGCAGCAGGAGGCTCGTCCAGGCTTCCCGGTGGCTCTCTGAGGTAAGACTGATGAAGTAAGCCAGGGCTTCACTACACACTCTAAATCAAACACACACATATCATTACTGTCCCGATACCTTCCCATACAGCATATGTAAATCAGAGAACTTGATTATGTGACTCATCCCTCAATGTTTTACATAAAACAGTTCCTACTGCTTTTTTAAGAGTCATACAACTGATCTGATTATTACACATTCAGGGTTGAGTGCAGCACCTATATTTAATGCTCTGAAATCATGTTCATGATGTGACTATAATTGAAATAATCATACAAAATAAAAATGAATCAACTCGTACAATTTCTTCAAATAATAGGTGCATCTGAATACGTAGCACAGACTGTATTGTATAAAAGCAGCTGTCTTTGTGTTGAGCTTGGTGAGCGGGTGTGATTAATGAACGAGGCAGAAGGCAGCACTCACTGCAGCAGGCGTGTCTGGATGTCTAGCCAGGAGTCTTGCAGCTGTGTGTCGGCGTACATGCGAAAGAGGATCCTCAGACTGCATGCCAGGCTGCTGGTCTCCTGCTTCAGAAGATTCGGTTTTGACTTCCCCTTAAAGCCTACATGCAAGAATAATAAAAGACACAATAAAAAAAGACAGTCTCCTATAAATGACAGCATTACCACAACCCAGACAAGGAAATAAGAGAGCGCGGACCTGCTCTCCAGAGTGCTGTCCTCTGCTCATTGTTGGAGTTGAAGTCCTTGGCAAACCTGTGGGACTCAAGGAGGCAGTCAAGCAGTTTGAAGAGGTGCTGTGATGACAGGTGTCTGTACATGCCCTGATCGGCCTCTGTCTCTCCCTCTTCTGCTTGCTCAAGTGCATCTCGCTATTGGGAAACACACAGAGACAGAACAGAAGACACTTAAGTTTAGCATGCTATAACTAAGCCATGGTATCAACACCATAAAGGACTGTTCACACGTAAAAAAAAGATTCGTTTATGGAGTTTACTTTCAAACAGAGGTTATGTGAACACACCTGAGCAGCGGCCATGTTCTCAGCATCCTCCCTCTTGCTGGTAGCCGGGTAGAATACAATGTTGTCTATGGTCTGAATCAACTCCAGCTGTACGACACACTTTATAAGAAGCCCTGCAAACAGCCTGTGGTCCGAGACCCCTAGATCGGAGTAAGAGAGTAACATGTTAAAAGTCAGAGGACAGAGAACTCTGGACAGAAAAGTGATGTGTAAAATGGCACGAGGGATTGGCAACAAGGTTGTCCAGTGTTGTTTTATTTCACATTCAGAACAGCCTCCATTTATTTGTCAATGACCAAAATCAATTCCTGCAACATAACTTTCTTCTTGTTCAATAAGCAGTTTCACTTGGATATATATCACAGTAGAGAACAGAAGTCGGTTGTGATTTCAGTTTACTGCCGACTTTAAAAGAGGAAGAGGTCATATTGTTCAAAGAGAATGTGGCTGTTGGTGCAAACTCTAAACGATTATGTGGCTTCGGCACCTTATCAGACTTCTTTATATTTTGGACAAAATAGGCGAGCTGTGTGGCATAAGGTTACGTTTGAAACTCAGTACAAGAGTGAATCCTATTGAAACTTCAAAGGTGTGGAATTGAGGATTCTTTAATGTATATAAAGTTCAAAATAACAGCATTTATTTGAAGTAGAAATCTTTTATGACATTATAAAGTCTTCACTGTTACTTTTGCATTGCAGCTGTACGTACTGGTTTGGGATTTTCCTTTCCAGGTTTCATCACTGGCGGTGGACATCTGACTGTGTCCTCTCTCTGAAAGAGTCCTCTCAAAGCTGCTCTGCGACTGAGAATCAACCTCAACATCCTAAAAAACACAGACACAAACACACATGCATATTAAAACCAGAGCCTTATATGTAAATGTCTACTATAAATAGCAAGCAAAGCCTGGTGGGTGTGTCTTAGTGTTAGCAGAACGTAGGACACAATGTATGACAGAATAAGGGCTTATAAGTGCTTGATTGTGGCTTATTATTTGTGTGTGTATTCACAATATTTATTTATGTTACTGTGATCTCACCATGTGTTTCCCTTCTCCCACCTCCTCTTCCTGTCCAGCTGGTCTCCATGTCAGCAAGCTGTTAAGAGCAAAGTCAGAACCAAACTGAGAGAGCATTTCATAAGCAGAGCTACAGGAGCCTGAACAGCCTGTTCAAACACTCTCTGATTTCAGTATCAGTGGTCATGTCAACATCTGTCAAGAGTTGGAATATGTTGGTGTGTCTTGACAGACCAAAAAAGTGGAAAAAAATCCTTTCAGATTTAGCTAGAAAATACAAAATATTCTGAAACTTATTGAGATTAATTAGCATATCATGTAATTTATTTGATCGTTTTGGTGTATTTAATTTTTTTGAGATCGATTGACAACTCTAATCAAAACACATCCAGACGGAAGGTCGTTAAGTGTCATTGAAACAGATGGTGGTGTGCAAGAGTGTCATACGCATGAGGGCTGGTGGTCTGGAAGATATCCAGCATGCAGGCGCAGGTGACGTCCCACACCTCTGAACTGAACTTCTCCCCGTTCAGTATCACCAGGTTCTCCAGACAGTTTGTGCCTGACCGCGCCAGCTGCTCATTATCTGAGAACAGAGGCGGAGTTGTGAGTGTAACACACTAACACTTTCCCTGTATTACCACACCCTGCTGATTTAAAACACTACCACCCACTGGGCCAATATGTTTCTCCAAATGTGACATGTGTAGGTGTCACATTTGAAATGTCCATCTGGAATGAAGTACAGCAAGTAGCAGGGCAATGTCTTAAAACTCCTAAACTCTCCCTCATGATTAGCGCAACAGATTAGAGAAATCCTCACCTTGTTTCACACACCACTGCAGCTGTGCAAAAATATCCGCCAGCAGCACCTCGCTGAGAGGCTCATAGAATTGTGTGAACACATCGCAGATAGCGTAGAGGGCGTGGTTACATGTTGTTGTCATCCATTCTGTTTTCTGTAACAGAAAAAACATGCATGTAATGCATCCATCTTATTTTACCATGTGGAAGATATTTCCTATCAATATGCAAGACTTTCGATTTATCAGCCACTATAGCTAGAAGAATAACAAAGTGCCTAGCACATTCAATTTACAAATAACCGCGTCTGCTCTTAAGTTAACAATAAGGTGGATACAACTAATGGAAAAGCTAATAAAAGTTATATAAGGGGGAATATTTTTAAAATTAGATCAGATTACATTAATCAGTTGAAAATATCAATATTTATCAAGTATATCAACTAGGAAGAACGCATTCAAATGTAATATTAACACTCAAATTAGATAAATACGCACAAAAAAATATTAAAATCTACGTTTATATAACCAAACTGAAAACCAAATTAATGATTCAATTGACTCGGTGAACCGTTTTTGTTCATTAAAATGAACACACTGAACCAACAGACTTGAAATGAGCACTTCCCAGTGCTACTGCTCTAATAGGCATGTTAGTGAAGCATGTTTGATTATTACTTCAGCTCACTCAGTTCGAAGGCTGCATGTACAAGATAATGTGACAAAAACGGTGATGTAACATTTTGTCTTGCTATACTGCTACTTAATGGAAAAAAGTGGCCTGTTATTGGAAAAGCTGAAGTATTTTTAATACAGTTGAGCTACTATCACTTTATCAAAAATGTAGATAGGTTAGCAGCGTTGCTAAAGTTACTTTGCAACGCTGGTAGTATTAAAGTTTTAAAGATTGATACTCACTTCAGTTTGCTGCTCTGGGAGCTTCATGTTGTCAAATATTCGGAAGATGATCCGAAAGAGGTCATGCCACCAGTGCTTCTCAAAGGTGTGTCCATAACTCTTCATGATCTCAAACATGACAGTCAGACCCCTGCATCACACAAACACTCTCAGAATAAGCTCCAAACATCCACATCATTTCTTTGTATCAAAGTGAAGACCATAGCAGGGTTAAAGATGGGGACCCACCTGGTCCTGACGTCTAGTTTGCAGCGGTTGATGATGCAGGAAAGCTCAAACAGGATGGGGAACCAGCCTCGCACCCAAACGCGGTCGCCAGGGGCCACATTCATGTCATCACTAGTGTATTCCCTCAGTGCCTGGAAAAGGGAAAAGTGACTAAAATGTAATTTTTGAAGCTCAGTCGTCATGGGTAACAAAAGCTGAGGTGACAGCACTCACCTGCGGCCTGTCAGACACATATTTCGCACAGTGGCGGATGAGCCGTATGGCTTCCATACTGGTGTCAGGAAATGCAGCATTACATACAAACTCTGACAAACATTTGACTGCATCCTGGAAAGAGTCGATGGCTGCAGCAAAGTGCTGCTGAAATGTATTCACTGTGAGGAAACAAAGGATAGACATGAGAATGATGTTTTGTTTTTAAATGTTCAATATGGAAGTACAATATGGAAAATAATGTACATTTTCCGGTACTTACTAACAATGTGTCCTGTGGTTTGAAACGCGAGGTTCACAATGTTCTCATCATGATCTGATGCTGCTTGATGGAACACAGAGAAGATGTTCTTCCAGCCAGAGCGAATATTAGCAGCCTGGGAGTTCACCATCTGGGCCACACAACGTATCACCATGTCCCGGATAGTGGGCGACCTTTAGAATGGATGAAGAAGTTACTGCAGAAGAAACTGAAATGCATGGCTTAAAATGGAAAAATATGACTTCAGATAGGTTTCCTTGAATATTTCACCAATCAGACAAACTGATAGTTCTGCCCCAATCTTGCTATTGAATCATCTAATGTTGCTGTGTCAGACTGATTGTGTCTCTCAAACTGAGTTTTGATGGCACCACAGAGCCAGTGTTAGGGCTGCATAATTAATCAAAATAAAACTGAAATCATACATTTATTTAAAAGGCAAAGGTTGCAATTTATTTAAAGAAATATATGTGCCGTGTAAGGTCTGCATGTGGTTTTTCCATCAAAACAAAAGTCTGATGGTTTAACGTTTGAAAATTAATTAAATATTAAATAATGGTAATTAAATATTAGTTTATGTAAATGTATTGTTGTAACATTTTTTTTAAATAGTATTTTTTTTACAGTAAAATATTACAATAATATATATAAAGTTTTTATTTAGTAATTTTTCTATTTTTTTTAGTAATAATATTATTTTAGAACCGTACTGATATATAATGACAACATTTTCACCAAATTGTCACAAACTATCACAGCAAACCCGTAATTTTTTAAAATTGCATTTTAAATCACAATCTCAATTTTTTTCAAGAGGGGGAAAAAAATCATGCAGCCCTAAGCCAGTCTAACGTTTTTTTGGGGAAAACAACCTACAAATGGCCTACTTACAGGTGCTTCTGCATAATCAGCTGGGATAACAAAACATTTTACCTTTGAAAATTAAGGATGCACCGAAATGAAAATTCTGGCCCGAAACCGAAAATTCTGGATGCAACTGGCCAAAACCCGAAACTGCTTTGTAATAATTATTTATTATTTTATTAAATAATACAAAGTAATTTTGTAAGAATTTTAATTTAACTCAATTTTAATGATACTGAATTTTTAAAAAACACAAGCCAATAAAATAACTTTGTAATTTAACTAAATATTTTTAATGATACTGAATTTAAAAAACACAGGCCAATAAAATAACCACACTTTTATTGAAAGTAACACAATAAAATCGGACAGAAAATCAAACAGAATCAGATACAACTTTTTTTTTTGACTAATTATCCAAATAATGTATAGTCCTACAAAGCTATTATTATCAGAGTCATGTGAGCAGAGCATAGCTGGGAGCAGATCAGTGAACGAGATGGTAGCGTCATTTTACCAGCGTTGCATGTTACATACAGCACAGTAGTGCTATTGCAAACATGAGCAAGTATACTACATAGAAATCTCCCGTCGGCACGTTAAGTGGACTTTACGGTTCCGGTGAGCATGAGTGGTACACGAGTGGAGAGTTTGCATGGGCTGTGAGCAACTCAACAGAACGCACATTCATAGAGCGGAGCATCACGACACAGCTAGAGGGAGAGTGAAACCTGCGTGCTGAACACTGCTGGGTGGTGTGGCGCACCGTTTATTTACAGCTCAAATTTTCGGCCTTTTTTTCCTCTTTTGGCCGAAAACCGAAATGCCATTTTCGGTGGTGGAAATTTCTGTGCATCCCTACTGAAAATTACACACTCCACCAGTGTTTAAAGTTAACATGTTTCATCATGCAGCAGCAATTTGCCTCATTTCTTTATCTTTTCAATCATTCACATTTCTAACTCTCCTTTCCTCACCTGTTCTTCTTCATGATGTGTTCAAATGGCCTTAAAAAGTCCTTCTGGAAGCGGAAATTGGCCAGTTCTCCTTTCTCCAGAAACTTCATAGAAAGTTGTCTCAGGGAGTCCACAGCAAAGATGGCCACATCCTCATTAGGATTACAACCCACCTGCCAAACCAGAAATAAAACACAATCAGACAGCCGTTTTACTGATTATCTTATCTAGAAAAAAACATTTCACTGGCACCTTGAAGGTGCGGTCACATTAGCAAAATTTTGCATGCAAAAAAAGGTCAACACAGCGAATCAGAGTGGCCAAACTGAACAACCTGATGCAAAATTCACAACAAATATTCACAGAACAGCAGTAAATATGACTGCACCTTTAGGTAAGGCTACAGACCTTGTTGAAGTGATCTCCAATGACCTGCCAAATGCGTGACCACTGCAAACGGATGCGGTTCATGTTGTAGTAGGAGATCTCCACTATCTTCTGCAGACTGAACATGCGCGGCTGGTGAGCAGAGGCCAGCTCGTCCATGGACACCGCACAGAGCCAACGCACAAAGTCCACTGGAGATAGAGCAGAGTTTACAATTAACACAAATCTCAGTGACATTTTGCCCCCAGGTACAATATTTACATGTCCACTGTCTACTGGAAGAACACATTAGTTTAGAACAGAGTATCTGTGTGCAGCAAGTGTGAAAGTAAATCAAAGTGGGTTGGATTGAGTCTGTCCAGAGGGCCATTTCATGTGGCAGTTGCCTACTGGTTAGAATACATGATAAAATAATAAAATAATCTGTGTCCACCCAAACAGTCTGAAACAGAGCATTTTCAACTATTCATACACCTACAACCAAAACATGTAGCAATTATTATGTATTATAGAAATATTATAGAAAAAGTCTTTATTTTAATAGCTCATGTTGTTGCTAACATTGTCTGAGCTGTGATATATTTGCAAATTCTTACATAATTTTTAAGAACCAAAAAGGCCAACTGTCTTTCACCAAAGAGAAGCTCCGTCATGGAACCATGTGTGTATGTATTACACGGATCAGGGAAGTTTGTGACTTCTGAATTCAATAGAATGTACAAAACATGAAATTAAACTGGACAATTCTCAATTTTCCTAAAATACAAAATTTATAGTCACTGTTTTATGCATTATACATAATTTTACTTCAAAAATCACTATAGTAGTCATCAAACATGTCTGTTTTCATAAAAGCGCTAAACCAGAGCCCCTCCTTCAAAAACCCATAATCTAGCACAGCTTTATTATTGGCTGAATGTAAAATAAATACAACTATTTCAGTCCCCCCCCCAAAAAAAAAAACAACAACTGTGAACTTGGCAACCCTGTTTAACAGAGATCCAGAAGCAATTCTGACTGAACAACCCCACCCCTTGTAAGTCACTTCTTTATGATATAATGGACCAAATGAATGAATAGACTATGAGGAAAAAACCCAAGCTATGGTGAAAAGGATAATAGCATGGACGCCCCACTTACACATTAAAAACATACTGATTTTCCGTTGCTCATGGAGCTAAAGATATGTTAAGAATGCAGCTGTTCCTGTTAATTTCTTAGTAAATACAACCAAAACTGACTCAAGTTTACGTGAGTAGAATTAAAAGTATCTTTTTCCACATAATCAACCCACACATATGCTCTCAAACAGTGTTGGGTTATTAACTTACTACATGTAGCGACGCAAATAACCTAGCTACACTTCTCAGTTGCGTGACAGCAGCTCAATTGTTTTCAAAATAGTGTTGCTTTCCAGTAACAAGCAATTTTTTCCCAATGAGTAATGCTGTAGCATGACGCAAAATTTTATTTCACATTGTATAGTGCATATATAAGGACTACCAACAGTTTGATTTGTGAAACATGTAAACTTTCATCCTTGTAGTAGCAGTAGTCCTTATTTAGCAACACAACTGCTTCAAAATTCACATTCAGGGTTTGACTATGTAACTACTGTGGTAGAACAAAACGTTTTCATATAATATTACATATAGACCTTATTTTGTACATAAACTCAAAACTGCTACTTTAAAAACCATTTAATTCCTGAAGGAATCAATGCTAATTATTTTCCATGTTTTACAACTACAAACTGAACCTCTCTATAAATCAAACCCCTAGCATTTTCTCTCTCTCATTTGCAGCATTGGGGAACATTGATCACCATGTTTTCGAATGAAATTAGAGCATTTTAAATAAATGTCAATTTATTTGTTCAAGTTTGTGCTCTCACATCCTGTAGCTAATTGAGACCCTCATTGATTTTGTGCAAGATAAATACTGCTGTAATAATAAATAAATTATATCATCTGATAGTTACACTATCGTTCAAAGGTTTGGTGTCAGTAAGATTCTTTAAAATAAACCAATACTTATTCAGCAAGAATGCATGAAATTGATCAAAAGTGACAGTAAAGACATCTTTAAAATAAATGCTGTTCTTTTGAACTTGCTATTCATCAAAAAATCCTAAACAAATGCATCAGTTTACAGCACAACTGTTTTCAAAACTGATAATAATAAATGTTTCTTGAGCAGCAAATCATCATATTAGAATGACTTCTGAAGGATCATGTGACACTGAAGACTGGAGTAATGATACTGAAAATTCAGCTTTGCCATCAGAGGAATAAATTACATTTCAAATTATACTAATAGAAAAGTTACTTTAAATTGTAACAATATTTCATAATATTACTTTAGTGAGTATAAGAGACTTCTTTCAACAATATAAAAATAAGTAAATAAACAACTCACCAACTACATACTTTTGAACGGTAGTGTATATTTAAAGGGGTGGTTGATTGCGATTTCACTTTTTTAACATTAGTTAGTGTGTAATGTTGCTGTTTGAGCATAAACAATATCTGCAAAGTTAGGAAGCTGAAAGTTCAATGCAAACGGAGATATAGTCTTAAAATTCTGGCAGTTAAATGCCTACAAAAATGGCTGGTAGGGACTACAACAAGTTACTTCCCGGGTTCGTGACGTAACAAACCCAGATAAACCCCGCCCTCGGGAAAAGGCAGCAAAGGGGGCGAGGCCATGCTGCGCTGCTTTAGAGAAGAGGAAGAGAAAACTAGAGGTGCACGTAAATATCTATTCATATATGAATCGCGATTCTGTCTTCTAACGATTCTAATGGATTCACAAGTTTCAAAATCAATGTTCGGCTGCACGTAAGAATCTATTCATATATGAATCGCGATTCTGTCTTCTAACGATTCTAATGGATTCACAAGTTTCAAAATCAATGTTCTAAAGCAGCGGTTCTTAATACTGTTCCTCACGTCCCCCTGCTCTGCACACACTCTGCATCTCTCTCTCTCGCTCTCATTCAGCTCAGCTCCAAAAATGAACTGTTCCATTTATACACTTATTTTCACATAGCTATGAGAAGCGTTAAACAGTTGCCATACTGTATTAAAGTTTTAATCATGATAAAACCATATATTAAAAGCTAACATAAGCAGTTGCATTTACAAATAACAGCATATCTAAAAGTATGAGACAACAAACAAAAAACTTAGGCCTACCACCATTAAAAGCCGTGCTTGCACAGGTTCTGCACAATCCTCTTGCTTCTCAATCGGGCTCAAACTGATAAGCGATATTAACGATGCAGCTGTTTAGAATACAACCGGAGCACATGCCGCTGAGGTGAGGGGCGGGACGTTAAGAAACGCACTAGAGACGGTTGAGCCAATAACAACACACTGGGCTAACACAACACACTGGGCTAGCTAACCAATCAGAGCCCATCGCCTATTTCTGAGCGAGGGGCTTCATGTAAGCAGGAAATGATCAGCACGTTTCTCAGAGAAGGGACAGAGCGGTGTGGAATAAAGGAAATTTTGTGAAAAATAATGCGTTTTTTTTTAAACAAAGCAGTAACACGTTAGACTGCACCCCATAAACACAATCAAGCCTAGAAAAAAAACAGTGAACCATCCCTTTAAAATATATTACCCCCTTAAAAAATTCAATGCTAATGTTGTTACATTAAAACAAAAACCCTACCAATTGCATTTCCATCAAGCCTGGTGGATCCAGTGAAGATTCTAGCACACAAAACAGAGACGGAAGGTCAGACAAGGAAACATAAACAGCGATGTTTGTATTGTCCTGTGATTTCAATGCACCTGTCCACAGCCACCACAACACTCTGAGAGCTGGTCTCCCCCACTGACTCCTGGATATGAGCCATCTGACGCTTGTCTGGACCTCCAACCAGAGTACCTGCAGGAGACCAATAACATTGTTTTGCTCCATAAGAACATCGTCCACACACACCAATAAACAAACAATAAACAGGCTGAACTCTTCGGCCCCATCCATGAGCTATTAACTGAAGTCGTACAATGGCTTACCTAAGCCGAGAGGCATGAATTCCTCTCCCCCTGATGGGAAGCCCTTTATGCTGCCTCCCTGGTCCCGGACCACACCGGAGATATAACGCGTCTTCACCCCTGTCCCAATCAACTGGGCCAACTCCAGCTGACTGATACACCTCAGAATCTAAACAAAGAGCAGGCAGATATGTTGAGGCTGGAAACAACTTCAGCAGATCAATAGTTTGAGGAGAGCAGGGGTTT
The DNA here is from genome assembly GCF_001515605.1 of Sinocyclocheilus anshuiensis. Lineage (NCBI taxonomy): Eukaryota > Metazoa > Chordata > Actinopteri > Cypriniformes > Cyprinidae > Sinocyclocheilus > Sinocyclocheilus anshuiensis. The sequence continues at coordinate 251,562 of NW_015549558.1, read as the reverse complement.
ATGCCCCTGCATGGAGTGGAGTTGCATGACTTTGCAGGGCTCAACAAAATGACCTGGATGACCTGCTGGTCTGGGGTGAGTGTGACAGTGTTTTAGGCCAGTTTTCTATTATGTATTCTTCATTTCTGTTGCAAATTCTGCTGATTTGTCACTAAAGATTATACTGTCTAGCTGGATAAAATATTTTTGGAAAACCAGGAGTGGATTTGGAGTAATTACAGCACACTTTGAAGAGATTGCTGACATTATGCTCAACTCCATTTACATGCTCTGATGCCCACCTCATGCCAGGAGTTGCCCAAGTAGTTTCCATCGGTGTGGGCGACCATGATGAGAGTCTTTATGGTGTCAATGTTCTTCTGCTTCATCTCTGTGATACTTGAGCTGGCTGTTAGCAGCGTAAACCGGGCCAAGGCCTGGATGTAGGCATCTCTCTCCAACTGAAAAGAGAGTGATAGAGAAGAAAATAAGACCAGAAAGAACTAAATTAAATAGTATGATTTGCCATATGAAAAGTGTATAAACACAAACCTGCATGTTGAAGATGCAGGCGATCCTGATAGCACATCGGATCCCCTCCAGACAAAGAGATGCCACATCCTGATCGTCACAATCCTGGAGTCCTACACTGAACGCCGCCAACAGAGGAGTCCAGGCCAGCTGTTTTACATAGATCAAAACACATAAACATACATACTGAGAAATGAACACACACACAAAACATACTTTCAGAGTTTAATTTCCTTTTGACCTTTTTGTAGACTGATGTGTGAAACCACATCCTGGAACAGTATCAGATCATATCATCTCCTCCATGACCTGCTCGTGATCCTTTTGACCTAACAATGACTTTCTGTTCCAATACTCAATAGCATGGAGCTGTTAAGACGTGGTTTATTGGACATGTGGCATTACCTTGAACATTGGCCGGACGTGCTCTAGGTGAGTGGCACTGAAGAAGGGAGCCTGAGCGTGACTTACAGCCTCCATCAGAGCTTTAGCCGTTTTGGCCATCTGCTCCATCTCCATGTTATACAGCAGCCTTCTCTGCTTCTCATTGGCTACATCTAACAGGAGGACAAATAGCTCATGTCAGCATTCAACAGGGTTTTATTCAATTCCATCAAAGGAAATTACACAGGTATTTTGTTGAGAGGCTCTTACTCTGTTTACTAGATTTGGGAGTGATGGAGTATTCTTTGCTCTCTTTCATGGCAATCTTCTTGCCTGCAATTTCATCGTAGATGGAGGAGAGATACTCCTTGGGCAGGTCTTTACTGTCATTAATACCACGGTTCATTTTTATGTACTGCTCCTTCGTCATCTTGTTCTTCACCTGAAGAGAAGAGAAAACTAGATTTTTACATTTTACGGAAAGAAAAACAAGCATGCTTTTTTTTTAGCAGTTGCAAAAAGTTGCAAGGGTGTTCTGGATGGTTGCAAGAGTGTGGGTTTGCAGTTGCCAAGGTTCTGGTTAGTTGCCAAGGTGTCTTAGCAAGTACAAAGCAAAGCAAAGGGAGAGAAGGGAGACAGTGAGTAAACAATAAGTAGTCTTACCTGTGGACTGTGCAGGTCGGTGGTTAACATGATGATGGAGTAGGCCAGAACGTAAGCCGTGTCTGCGCTGGCAAACAGAGTCTGCCTACAGAACAACAGACAGGTCAGCACAAACACAAACCCCAGCAGGCTTAACAAATATAAAACTCTTTCACAGACTGCAAAACTCACCCCTGATTGCACTCCAGGTAGCGGGCGGCAAACTTCTCCATGAGCCTATCGATTTTCTGGGCTTCACCCGGAAGCCTGAAGCCTTCCAGGAAGGCACGGAGAGCTGACACAAAGTCTTTGCCACAAAAGTCCAGCCGGTCCACGTAGCAGTACATCACCTCTTTATTAAACTTCACATTCTCTCCCAGGAACTCACCAACTTGAGTCTGATCACATGACACAACAGAGCCTACGGTAGTACAAAATGTCTTGGTTTACTAATTTATCCATGTCTGAAAACAAGCATGAACTTACCGTGTCCAGTCGCTCCTCCTGTTGCAGGAACTGTGCGATGTCCTCTGGTGAGGTGCCCAGCATGCCTTGCTCCTGCAGGTATTGCAACCCCCTTTTTGGTTTCTTGTTAAATCTTTAAGAAACACAGAAATGGTCAAAGCAATATATGGAAAAGAAAACAAAGAAACTTAAAAAAAAAAAAAAAGACAACTTACAGCTCAATGCCATGCTCGATGATCTCTTTCTGCTGCTTGATGACCTCATACTGCTCGGGGTGATCTGGCTGAGACTGCTGAACTCCAGATGACACAGTGGAGTCCATAGAGCTCACACTATCTCTGCGAGAGGAAAGATGCTCCTGGAGCTTCCCATCCGCACTGTCGCCCTCTGCTGGATGTTCCTGACCTACAACGCAACAGTCTAGACTTAGAAAATTCTGATGATGCAGATGATTAAAACACCTCAGTGTTGTCTTACCAAGGTTGGCCTGCAGATTGGGGTTGACGTACATGTCTCTGCTCCATTCCACCATGCACTTCAAAATGGACACCAGACACTCCAGCCCTTTCTTTCTCAAACTCAGCTCCTGCAAATTAATCATTAACCAATCAACACTGAATTAATTATTACACACTAACAGTGCAGTTTGAGAAGATTTTCACTGCAGTGAATCATGCACTAGTTTTTACTGGAGAGGTTTGTGCTGTTCTGGGATTATTTTTTAAATGTAGTATTGTGGCATTGCTAATATTGTCGGCTCCTTATGATTAATCACTTCATCTTTTTATATTTTAATAAAAAGATGAAAAAATAAAAAATACTTATTTTTTATATATTTTTACCACATTTGAATTAATTTCGGAATAAATAATCGGTTTAAAAAAAAATCTAAATTATATGACATACTGAGATATCAATAACATGCAACCAGTTAAAAAGAGATGTTTGTACTCTTCTGGTTCATTTCTGAAATGGTTTTCTGGCACTGCTAATATTGTTGGTCTTTTTTAATGATTAATTACTTGTGTTGATATTTTTACCTTATTTAAGTTTACCTCAATCTGCATCTTAAGATGCACTTTGAAGTGGGAGAGCAGGGTAAGGAAGATGGCAAGAGACAGCTCAAATACTTCAGGCACAGAGGAGACCCCGTTTTTGGAGAGCGCCACACACAGGTACTGTTTGATGGCGTTCACAAACATCTCATGGGTTCGGAACACAGGTCCAGCACCCTGCAGCACTGATAGCAACAGCTGCAGGGAAACCACCTTAGAGCGCAACTCATGGGACCTGAAAGAGAGGGGATGGAAAAATTACAGCAGCATGAAACTGAATACTTTTCTAAATAATGGCAAATTAATTCAAAATTGTTCTACAGGGAGTGTAGACAGAAACAGAGCACTCAGATCTCCACCAGTAACATCTCAGTTTTTATGATCACACTATAGATACAATTTGTCATTTACTTGTTTTTCACATAAAAAAGCTAAAAAATACTTACTTGACTGATTTATCTAATATGTGACCCTGGACCACAAAACCAGTCTTAAGTCGCTGGGGTATATTTGTAGCAATAGCCAAAATTACATTGTATGGGTCAAAATGATAGATTTTTCTTTTATGCCAAAAATCATTAGGATATTAAGTAAAGATCGTGTTCCATGAAGATATTTTGTAAATTTCCTACTGTAAATATATTAAAACTTAATTTTTTATTAGTAATATGCATTGCTAAGAACTTCATTTGGACAACTTTAAAGGCGATTTTCTCAATATTTAGATTTTTCTCAATATTTGGAACCCTCAGATTCCAGATATTCTAATAGTTATATCTCGACCAAATATTGTCCTATCATAACAAACCATACATCAATGGAAAGATTATTTATTCAGCTTTCATGTACATTGAGATGTACAAATCTCAATTTTGAAAAATGTACCCTTATGACTGGTTTTGTGGTCCAGGGTCACATATTTCATCTACTGTAAATAAATGTCCTCTCCAGGTTCTTACTTTGGGTCGGGTGGTCCATCAGCCAGGGGCTTCATGGAAAGCTTGCAGAGGGAGCGGAATACAAGGAAGGCATCTTTCTGTAGGATGTGCGAAAAGCGGGCAGCTGTCTGATTGCCCTGAATGGTTTCTGCATCCTGTTCAGTAAACAAACAAAATAACAGTTAGACCACAATAAAAAAAGGCTTTATGGACAATGTCTTTACACACTTGTGTTTAAAAGTTTGGGATCTGTAAGATTTGTTAATGTCTTTGAAGTCTTTTTATTTTTGTTGTTATTTCAATGTTTAATAACAACATTGAAAAAAGTTGTACTGCTTATTAATAATTTTCTGAAAACCGTGATACTTTTTTCAGTATTGTTTGATCAATAGAAAGTTTAAAAGAACAGCATTTAATGTCTTTACTGTCTCTTTTGCTCAATTTAATCACTTTACTTAGCTGAATAAGAGTATTAGAAGAAAAAAAAGACTGACCCCACACTTTTGAACGGTCCTGTATGTCTTATTAAACAAATGAAAAACACACCAGAATGTCTATGGAGGACTCTGAGCCACGGTCATCCACCATTCCGTTCATCTGCTGTGTGTCGACTCGAACAACAGGGGGCGGCACTTTGGTTTCGGAGTCAGAATGTTGATCTAAGCCTGTTGTAGAAACAGAGGCAGGAGTGACTACTACTTCATAGGTCCCCATAAAGCTACAGTCAACTATTTCCAGTGTGACGCACCTCCTTCCACAGAGCTATCTCCCAATCCACTGTCCGGCTCAGTCTCTTCCTGAAACTCAGTGCCTGCTTCTGTCTCAGGCTGTGGATGGACCTCCTCTCCCTCAACACCTCTTGCCACTGATGAAGTCGTCTGGTTTGACTCCTGAATCTCTTCTTCTTTAAGAACAGTCAAATTAAAAACAGAATCTACTACCCAAATAAAGTGCATCAAAACAGCTTTCTAAAACAACTGGAAATTGCCAGAACCTTACAATTTGGAGTAATTTCTCATATATCACGACAGCAGTGATTCCCTGTACCTGGCTGTTCAATTTCCTTTGTGCTCTGTTTATCAGTAGCAAACTCCTCCTCTGACTTGGACTCTTCTGGCTGGCCATTGATGGAGGATGAGTCTTGGGGGGTGGAAGGAGTGGAGGGGACCCCAGTGGGGCTGAGTGAGGGGGATGGGGGTCCGTTCTGTTCTGAGCAGGCTTGTCCGAGCCATGGTGATCCGGACCCCCGACCAGGAGTTGGGGAAGGATTCTGGGCTACAGGAGAAGGGTTACTGGATACTGGAGAAGGATTGTGCAGCTGCAGACGTTGTCTGTCCTTCTCTGCTTCCTGAGCTTCCAGAGCCTACAAGAGAGCCATAAGAAAGTCAAACCTAGTTTCCCAGTTTTAGTCTAATTTTCTAAACCATAATGTCGCCCCAAATTCTACTAGGGTGACACATCACATCCAAATAGAGGCAGTTGGAGATGCTTTATACTAACCGCCTGGTTCTCCATACGGGTGAAGATGACATTGAGCATCTGTGTGAGAGTGGCCTTGGCTGTGGTCTGGTTGATCAGGTTGCGGCTGGCCAGGTAGATGTTGTAGCAGGTGCGGACAGTGAGGAGAATCGTTCCCTCGTGGATCTCTATGTGTGGTGATGTCACGGCAGTCAGCAGAGCCTGTAGAGCAACACAATGCATTATCAAATCACAGATAATGCCAATTTATTCGAATACAGTGAGGTCCAAAAATCTGAGACCACAAAAAAAATATTTCTAGGTCAGCTTATTAAATGAGTAAATTTGTGACACTGATCATGTGACTGTGCAGACAGTCAGATTTTCTTCTTCCCTTGAAGCTCAAGATGCTCTTTGGATTCATCTCAAATCATTGGTTTTACACAAACTTTTTAAGTTCAGGCATTTTGAGTTCTGCTGCCATTAAAGTTACAAAGGGACAACCCAATTACTAAGACATTTTCACTTAAATTATAATTTGAAGAAAACGCATTTTAAAAACCCACTGAGACAAAAGTGTTTCAGATACAATGATAAGTTTAAGGCTTGAAGAATTATGCAGGTAAATAATGACATTGATGAAAACAAGACCTTTAATGGGTGGCTTTCTCAGATAATCATGTGATCTTATGTACACATGTTGGTGGTAAAACTGCCCTTATGCAAACCACTACTCTCTACGTACTGCTGCGTTTTCTCTCCATTTATAGACAACTGAATACTAGTAAATCTTTCACACATCATGCTCATCTAAAATGATAAGTGTTAGGCTTGGATCAAAGAAAAGACTTTGTACTTTAATGCTCAGCTTATCAAATGGTGTAAGGTAATCATGGTGTTCTCAACTTATATGATCGTTTAGTTAACTAAATTTCCTCAGTGTGTTGACGATTGGTGCTCTATACAGAAGCAGCTTTGATTACTTTGGCATGAGCTCCAATGCAGTGACCAGGTGAACTTACTGTAAGGTCAAAAAGAGATGTATTATGAATGATGAAACTATGAATTCATACTATATTGCAACTTTTCTTCCCCCAAAAAATTTGATTAAAATAATTAAAACTAATGTAAATTTTCTTTAAGTAAATTTAGTGAATGTTTTTTTTTTTTTATAATTATTCATTTAATTTCTATAATATATTGTAATGTTTTTGAAAGAAGTCTGTGATGCTCACCAAGGCTGCATTTATTTGATCAAAGATACAGTAAAAACAGTAATATTGTGAAATATTATTACAATTTAATTAAGAGATTTAGATTTTAATATATTTTATTCTATAATTAATTCTTGTAATGGCAAAGCTGAATTACTCCAGTCTTCAGTGTCACATGATCCTTTAGAAATCATTCTAATATGCTGATCTGGGGCCCGTTTGTGGTGTCAAATGGTACAACCCCAAGAAAACTTTATGCATATTATAAAAATGTACTAAAAATGTTTACAGATTTTGAAAATAATAATTAAGATGTGTATTTTCAAATGTATTTGGTAGAGGAAAATATGTGTTTTTGCTTGGTTACACCAAATTTAGAGTAATTAAATCAAACCTCTTAAAAATAGTATAAAAGTTTTTCATATGTAACCAACAAGAATACAAAGATTATTTTTCATCAAGAACATGGCACATTCATTTTAAACTATTCAGATGAGTTTTCATCATCTTGGACATCCTTATTTGACCATTTTATCTCAACAGGATTAGTTCACATTAATCCTGAGATAAAGATAAACATGTTTGACTTGCTTGGAGTGCACAAACATGAGACTCGACTCACGCTCTCATTTTCCCACTAGACTAATTAATTAACCCTCTGATGCATGAATTATTAAACCACAAAGGAAACAAAATCTTAGCTTTTACATTAAAACAACAATAGAATAAAAAAATTTTTCCGAGAGTTACAGATCTGGGGCCCGTTCTTCGTACGTCGCTAACTCAGTTAGCTGGATTTGATTGTTGACGATTTGGCATGATCTTGGATTGTTTGGTTCTTCGAAGCTCATCTCGGAGTTGCTGTCATAGCAACAGGTCCGTAAGCTTAAACCTGCACGGGAACAGGCTTATTTCATGCAAACAGGATTAGATCGCGTCTTTTTAAGCAGAATTGATACTTAAAATCTGTCCGCTACCACCGCTACTTTATTACAAGAGTACCCTAATCCAGGGACAATAATTTAAAATAATAATCATTTAAAAATTAATTTAAAGATAATATAATAATGTTGTGTAGTCTTTAATACTATAAACAGTCAGTTTTACTCACTGAAATATTTATTCGTCATAAAATTATTACTTCATAATTGTATTCAAGTCTTACACACATGCTATACAGATAATGTAGAGT
>NW_015549558.1:235973-239858 GCF_001515605.1 Sinocyclocheilus anshuiensis | reverse complement strand
ATAAAATTAAATGAATTGCTAATTACTACATTGAAATAAAAATGTAAAGCCTGTACAAATATTAGAAATCGTGAATATAAATAATCGGGAATCATGTAAAATATTAAAATAAAATTATGTAAATAAAATAAAATAAAAACCGTAAACTTATCAGTAATAAGTAAATAAAATAAAAACAGTGCACATTTCATTTATGTATTGTAACATTTATGTAGTTTTGTTCGCTTAGCTGTTTCCTTATTAAAAGTCCAGAAATTGGTCAAGTTTTTCGTGAGGTGTCTTTTTTAATTATATGATGTCATTACGTTGCTGTCTTGCCGCCAGTCAATCGCTGCATTGCTGATCGTGGTTTCGAGTATCGATACATAGCCCCTTTTAAACCAACCCATGAACGTGCAATTATCTCAGATAACTCAATCCAGCCATACTAATCATCAACAACAGCTGCGTTCGAAGAACCGAATTAGCCAGATCCTGATTAGCGCGATGATATCATCTGGGATGTTACATTTCATCTCAGATGTAATAAGCGACGTACGAAGAACGGGCCCCTGGTGCTCAAGAAACATTTATTATTATTAATGTTGAAAACCGTTGTGCTGCTTAACAATATTTTTGTGGATTCTTTGATGAACAGAAAAACAGCATTTATTTAAAATAGAAATTTTTGTATCATTATAAATGTCTTTATAATACAACATTGTGTATATTGTATAATATATATATATTGTATAACAGTGTATATAATATAACATTATTTGTTACACTATAATGTAACGTTATAAATGTCTTTGTCACAGATTTAAAGCATCATGTGCTAATATCCTTGCTGAATAAACTAAAAAATAAAATAAAAACTTACCCCAAACTTCTGTACAGTGGTGTATGTATGTAATTTATTGTATTACATATATTTGCATTACATCAACCATCAAATATGAATTTCAATATCAAGAAGTGCCTGTCTGAAAAACGAACTGGTATGATGGAGAGTTGTTTACCTTAATGATCTGTAGCTGTACCCCCTCATCAGTCTGGGGTCCCTGAAAGCAGTTACAGATGGTCTCCACCAGCCGGTCAATCAGCCGTTTTCCTGGAGCTCCGCTGTCAGGGGCGTTCCCTGTGATGTGCCCATACGCAATGAGTTTCTGTGATGAATAAAAGAAAGGTCAGTGAGAAAATGTATGAGTGGAATGATTAAATTAATTTAAATATTAAAACTAGTGAACTGCAATTTACATAACGGGAATGAACTAGACTGACTGTAATTTTTCAAGTAATGAAATCCAGCATCCGGGATCAATGTCTGAAACTAAAATAGATCCATTTGTTCAGACAGTGTACTATCTGAAATATCTACATTATTTGCAGTAGTAATGATGGGACGTTTGCCAGAGACGTCCTTCTGCAACAACTGAGAGTAGCATGAGACAACGTACGCAATGGAGGTATTACAGTGTAATACACGTTCATTAATACAGTGTGTTTGAATTCATTCAATATTCATAACTATCAGGTTTGTATAAGCTTCATGATCTTAGTGATTTCACAAACAGTTTTCCTTGCAGACTACAAACAAATAAATTAGTCACACGTGCAAAAAACTCCTATTTACAAGGATTAAAAAATAAACACAAGTTTTAAAACAAGTGTTTTAAATGTATTAAAGGTGCCATAGAATGGAAAACTGTATTTACCTTGGCATAGTTGAATAATAACAGTTCTGTACATGGAAATGACATACCATGAGCCTCAAACACCATTGTTTCCTCCTTCTTATGTAAACCTTGTGCATGCAAAAGACCACTGAAAAATAGGCGAACCAGAACATACATTTGACGTTACAGTCGGGATCACTAATAGTTACGCCCCCAACATTTGCATATACCCGCCCATGTTCTATGCCAGACGCCAGCCGAACCTGCACAGCCAAATCATCAGAAGTTCTGCAGGTATTGTGAAGAAACAAGCGAGGATAATAGCGAAAATGGCAGATCATGGAAATAAATGTTATGTTACAGGCTGTTGAAGGGATGTGATGTACAGGGATGGGTTGGTGTCTGTATTCAGAAAGGCACGGAAAACAAATAACGCGTGTTCTAATAAAATAACGCGAGCCACTAAAGGGACATGTTAGCTGCTTGCTAGCGGTAGCCTGTTACATTACAGTACATAGATATCAGAGAACAATTTAAAATATTGTATCAATGCATTCTATGGCACCTTTAATGTTGAGTAAGATGAAACACTGCAGTAGAGTGAGGAGAATGAGAACTCTGCGTACCTGTAAGCAGTCGAGAGATGTACTGACAATACGAGGAGACTTGGACTGACATGCCAGCTCGAAAGGCAGGACGTACTTGTCAGCCTCAATGTAATTAGCTCTGGGAGGAACAACAGTGCCATCCCTGGCACATACAAGATTCACAGCACAGGTCAGTCAGCGGGAATAACCATGCAGCACTGAAATATACTTCATTCACTGAATGTTACACCATATTAAACAAGAACAAACATTTCTTTTTTAACATCTTCATGTCAGTAGCCCTTTAACATTACTGGGGGCCTTTTGTTCAGCATGGACATCAATGAGACCAGTACCCTAAATTATTACATAACCATGATGGTTCAGAATGAAGATGATTTAGCCTTTTCATAAAAACACAATAACCATTCTCTGACGTTACAGTCGGGATCACTAATAGTTACGCCCCCAACATTTGCATATACCCGCCCATGTTCTATGCCAGCCGAATCATCAGAAGTTCTGCAGGTATTGTGAAGAAACAAGCGAGGATAATAGCGAAAATGGCAGATCATGGAAATAAATGTTATGTTACAGGCTGTTGAAGGGATGTGATGTACAGGGATGGGTTGGTGTCTGTATTCAGAAAGGCACGGAAAACAAATAACGCGTGTTCTAATAAAATAACGCGAGCCACTAAAGGGACATGTTAGCTGCTTGCTAGCGGTAGCCTGTTACATTACAGTACATAGATATCAGAGAACAATTTAAAATATTGTATCAATGCATTCTATGGCACCTTTAATGTTGAGTAAGATGAAACACTGCAGTAGAGTGAGGAGAATGAGAACTCTGCGTACCTGTAAGCAGTCGAGAGATGTACTGACAATACGAGGAGACTTGGACTGACATGCCAGCTCGAAAGGCAGGACGTACTTGTCAGCCTCAATGTAATTAGCTCTGGGAGGAACAACAGTGCCATCCCTGGCACATACAAGATTCACAGCACAGGTCAGTCAGCGGGAATAACCATGCAGCACTGAAATATACTTCATTCACTGAATGTTACACCATATTAAACAAGAACAAACATTTCTTTTTTAACATCTTCATGTCAGTAGCCCTTTAACATTACTGGGGGCCTTTTGTTCAGCATGGACATCAATGAGACCAGTACCCTAAATTATTACATAACCATGATGGTTCAGAATGAAGATGATTTAGCCTTTTCATAAAAACACAATAACCATTCTCTTAATGTTACATCAATGTAGATCACAGGAGACTTTTGCATGGTTGGTGCATGACATGTTGGTATGAAAACTTACTTCTGCTTTTCCAGTTCATGCTTGATTTCATCTAAAAAAAGAGAGAGAGAGAGAGAGACAAATTAACACATTAATCAACTCATGTCTATTTGTCACACCTCTCTCAAAGCGGACAGAGTGCTAATTCAGAAAACTACTAAATGTCTTGGTATTTACATTTACATTAGGGTATTCGAGTATTAGGCTGTCTATTTTAAATCTACTTTATCTATATTCATCTTCTTTATCTTCAACAAAAAACAAACAAACACTAGCTTTCTATTTTTTCTATTCTATCTACTTGTTTTTCTTTGTGTGTGTGTGTGTGTGTGT
>NW_015549558.1:233546-234497 GCF_001515605.1 Sinocyclocheilus anshuiensis | reverse complement strand
TTCCCTACATTATTTCCCACTGGACTGCACCCATGCTTGGTGGGGGTTCAATTATTTGGCTGCTTGAATATATTCTATGTTATGATGATCTGTGAGCACTTGGAATGGATGTCTTGTCTCTTCTAGCCAATGATGCCACAATAGCTGCCATCATGGCTAACAGTTCTTGATTACCAACATCATGATTTCATTCAGTGGCTGAGAGCTTATGGGAAAAGGAGGCACCAGGGAATATCTTGGCTTGATAACCATGACACTAAGGGAGCTAAGGGACGCTAAGTCCAATGGCATGAACTTTCAGGATAAATGGCAGTGAAGAATCAGGTTGACAGAGAATGGCAGTAGTGAAATGTTTCTTTAACTCTTCAAATGTCTCACTGATGGTCTGATTCCACTTCAGTTTCTTTACAACTCCAAGTAGAAGAAAGGTTAGTGGTGATGCTACTGAGCTGAAGTTTAAATTGCCTGTAGACATTGGCAACCGCTAAGAATCTCTGCAGTTCTTTCACCGTAGAGGGTTGTGACCAGTTAAGGATAGTAGTGAAATGGTGGTCTAATGGAACTCACATTTTTCTGAGATTGAGCAGATTGAGCAAAAGGGCTGGCAAAATCACTCTGGACCCCTCACATCCAGCACACTCTCTCTTGCCATCTGGTGCCATCTGGTCGACGCTACAGAGCACTGAGACCAGAACGACCAGACACAGGAACAGTTTCTTCCCTCAGGCCATCCATCTCATGAACACTTGACAATAACTGTGGATCACACAACACTATTTATACACTTACACACTTATTTATCTAACACACATACTTAGTCTACATTTCAATTTTGCCCTAATATGCCTGTACATACAAAACTATCTATTGTAATATACCTGTACATACAATTGTCAATTTGTATATTGCATTCCTCATTTACTTGTTCTTTACTCTGTTTTTTTTGTATAT
>NW_015549558.1:230939-233525 GCF_001515605.1 Sinocyclocheilus anshuiensis | reverse complement strand
ATTCTGTTACACTGTGGAAGCTTCTGTCACGAAAACAAATTCCTCGTATGTGTAAACATACCTGGCAATAAAGCTCATTCTGATTCTGATTCTGATACTGCGTTAGGCTAACCGAGACTTGTCATTTGCACTTATATATTGTTGCTCTTTTGTTAGTTTTGACTGCTTTTATTGTCCTCATTTGTAAGTCACTTTGGATAAAAGCGTCTGCTAAATGACTAAATGTAAATGTATTCAACAATGTCTATTTCAATGACAAGCTGCGCAAAGCCACATTCATATGATCGTGGTTTTGTGCAGCTTGTCAGTTAACAACGGCTCTGTGTAGTTAATGCTGCTCCATGTGAAAGCACGCACGTGATGGAGATTTACCGCTGATTACAGAACCGCCTTTACTGACAAGATGCACATTAAATATCGCATGCGATTTATCGTGCAGCCCTACTCAGAAAGCTCTCGAATTTCATCAAAAATATCTTAATTTGTGTTCCGAAGATGAACAAAGGTCTTACGGGTTTGGAACAACATGAGGGTGAGTAATTAATGACCGAATTTTAATTTTTTGGTGAAATATCCCTTTAAATGGGATGAAGAGTCAAAACCTCTCGGTGAAGATTCCTTTAAACACCACCACTACAAATCTTAAACTCACTTGCCAACATCACTAATCACCTAGTTGGTTGTTAAATGGTTAGTCAACTATCCCAGCCCATCCAAAGTCCAATTTGTAAATAAATTGTTCTTTTGTGCTGCGTCTTTTCAAAGAATCAGTCGATATGGTTCACAAGACAGGTCTGAATGATTCATTCATGAATTGGACAGATCTAGTTGTTGATTCAGTGATCACAGCGGTTAACAGCTCACTGAAGAGGAAAATTATCAGTGAATAACAGCTTAGATTTCTCACACAAAACTACTCAAAACTATCACTTTCGAATACCAGGAAAACCACAACCAATTACATTCTTCAAAAATTTCAACCCGTTCTGTCTTTCACAGAAGAAAGTAAGTCATACAGAAAAAACCATGAGAGTGAATAAATCACAATTTTCAGTTCTGGGAGAACTATTCCTTTAAAATAAACAAGGTTACTGGGATGAGCAAGCTGCTTAAAGTGACATATTTGTACAGTTTTTGGTGCCTCTGAAGAACAATCAAAAATGGATCCTCCTTATTCATTATCAGACAGTTATCTGGTACAGGAAACTGAGCTTAAGCAACAACACATTTCATAAGATGCACAACATTTTATGAACTATATATTTAGAAACATGTATCTGGCTACCTGTGATACTCAAAAGTGTTACATGTATCCAGGCAGCACAACATAAGAACACTAACTGAATAGTTCAACTCTACCTAAGCCATTGCCTAGCAGTGAATCCGGGTGGCCAGTGGACTGTGTAAATAGGTCTGTATGTTAATCAGCCTCATTCACTCACATGACAGGTAAATGAGGGAGTGTCTGTTTGAATGACGTGCTTCAGAGAGCATTCAAACAAACGCACTAGGAAGTAGCATTACATTAACAGCCAAATGGTTGAGCACTACAACTCTTCACCGACTTTCAAGATCAAACCTCAAACATACCAAAAGACAAAACAACAGAAGTTTTCAAATAAAATACATGGAGATTTTTTGTTCAGATTAAAGTATTTTTAGATTGACACTTCAGAACAAAGGTTAGAGTTCGGAAAAGCGCACTAAGAAACTAGATCCTCCAGTCTCAACATGTGCTCATTAACTTTGTAAATTAGTAATGCAGCACAGGCGGGACGAGTCAAATGAGTCTAACCTGCATATCCAGCTTATACACAAAAAGAGGGATGGATATTCCGGGAAGTTATTGAACAAAAATGGGAATTCAAAGTAAGCAGCTAATGCCCATCACATATGTCACTAGAATAACATAAAAAAATTAAAAGGTTAGTTCTTGAAAACTGTCATCATTTGCTCACCCCCCTTTTTTGTGTCCATACAATGTAAGTCAATGGTGACCAAAACCATTTGGTTACCAATACGGATGTTCATTTCGGTTATTTTTCCTAACCAACAACCAACGCTCGTTAACCGATTATTAACCGTTAACCGACAAGATCATTTTAAATTAGAATTGAATTAAATTAGAAAGGATAAGTGTCTGTGACCAGTTAAAAATACTAAAAAATTTTTCCCGGGGATTAATTTTACATGCGCAAAAAGCAGCTAACAACAGAACATGAGGATTCACATGGTCATCATCACATCGCAGCACTCCGCGTGCGGAGAAAAACATAATAAAGCTAGGCTATATTTATATAAATAATAATAATATAATAATATAGTAATATAATAATAATAATAATAAATAGGCCAATACGAGAAATATATTTTTACTTAAATAATAAATTAAGAAAACTAAATAAAAACTGTGCAACAAGTAGCCTAGTATGCAAAGTTTCGGTTGTGCTGCGCGCTGCGCGAAAGGAAACAGACGGCAGAAAGCGGCATCCTATTTTTCTTTAGGCTTATTTTACAAAAGCACAAAGATTTGTTTTTATTGTGAATGTACACAAATAAAGGCAAACCTTTTACAATTCCGATTAT
>NW_015549558.1:230267-230856 GCF_001515605.1 Sinocyclocheilus anshuiensis | reverse complement strand
TCAGTCAAACATATGGAAAAAACACACTGCTCAGTTTAAATATGTAGTAAAATCTGTGCCGTTAAGCGTTATCTCCGTACCGCCATGATGTTATGAAAAACATTTTGTTTTACGTGGATATTCGAACGCCAGTGAAGCAGGCTACATGATAAATAATAATTTGGCATTCAAATACATCGTGAATACGGAAACATTTGATTTAGTTTCGAATGAGAGACCCAACGTTGGTTTCAGTTTCGTTTTAGCCTAAACAAATTAGTTTTGGCTTGTCGTTTATATTGCTATAGCTTCTTATATTTTTAATTCTTGTTCTTTTCTAAATACTGTTAACTGAAAGGATTTGTTGTGGAGTGAGGGGAACTAAAATAGCCTAGCTATTAGGGCTGTGCAATATATCGAAATTATCGAAATATCGCAATTGTACATATCGCAATATGCATATCGCTACAGCCTGCAATATTTGGGGCCATGAACAAAAGACAAAGAGAAAATCACTCACTGCTCTTACCTAAATAACTTTTGTAGCTTAAATAAGAATCAGTGCATATTGAATTCAAAGAGTAAATACTAAGCAGTGTTTTATTTTTCC
>NW_015549558.1:220208-229639 GCF_001515605.1 Sinocyclocheilus anshuiensis | reverse complement strand
CTAGCTATGTTTACAGTGTTTATTATAATGTTTGTAAACATTTCGCGTCAGCATTAGGCCTATTTCTGAATGAAATAATAAAATGCGACTTATACAAATTTTTTTATATGCGCGTTGTGTAGCGTATTTTAACCATGCAGCAAACTTTATTAAATATTTTGATAAATTACTGAAAAAAAATAAAAAAATAAATGACTTTTTAAACCGTTTAACTGATTGCATTAATCGGTCAAAAATTCTTACGGTCGGTTAACGGTTAACTGGTTAAAATTAACATCCCTAGTTACCAACATTCATCTTTTTTATTCAACATAACAAAATGGCATGTTTGGAAATACATGAGAGGGAAAATTATGACAGAATTCTAATTTCTGGATCAACGATTAATAACAGCAGTTAAAAATCGGCCCGATGTCAGACTGAAAGCCTCAGAGTCACCATTTAATGCCACTGGATGGCAAATTATGCAATGAAATTGAATGGTGACTGATCAAGCCAGGTTTAAGACAACTCTTTGAGTGTGAATAAATTCAATTTGTAATTTTAGAGTGAACTGTTCCTTTAAGATGTTACTCATCCTACCGATCGATTCTTTAAATCAGTGAGTGATCTTTAATCAATAAGGGAGCAGTACATCTCCAATCTGTCAAAAGTCGATAAAACAGCAACAAAAGCGGTAGCTTGTTGGATAGCAGCTGATTCCAGCTAACACATGCTAACAGCTCGTTATAACCAAAACAGGAGGTGCTGGACACACTGACAAGTCGTTTACTCTGCTGCCAACATCTCATTCATATGAACGTAACATTATATAGCCGATGGGAAGCATGACAATTTCAACTTTAGGCAAAATGAAACAAACGGAGTCCTGACACTGACTCGCGCTGGAATGACGATAGCTCGCTAACCAGACTTTAACCTTAATTTAGGATATCGGGGGGCAGTGGAGGATCTCAGTGGTGTGTTTGAGGCCTGAGAGGTAATAAACAAAAGCAGCTCACCCAGCGCCACTTGACAGGCCTTGCGCAGCTGGATGTGTTGGCTCCGCTTCACCTCCTTATCCGCGAGGATTTTCTCCAGCGCTCGAGACAGAAACATGCTCTTGGTGCTCAGGCTTTCTGTCTGCGTATGCCGTCGATGGGTTTCCAGCTCTTCCTGTTCTTTCATCTCTCGGTTGACGTGTTAAAGTAGTCCGTCAGGCCGTCATCGCTGGCCCGTTCCCTGCGGTTTGGCAGGGGTGTGAGGATACCAGGAGCGGGCCGATGTTGTCGCTGGTTCAATCGGGGCCAGTTGGACGCTGCTATCTCAGCACAGCGTCGCCATGTTGGCCGCACGTCACGTCACGTGACCCGCGACCCGCAGGCTCTTACACTGATGTGTACATTCAGAGCACGGCTCGGCTGAGGTGGAAACGAATGGGCCATGTGTTTAGTAGGCAGTTTGGTTTCAGGTAGTTAGTGTAGGAGTCCTCCAAAAAAAAAAAGGGATAAAATATTTGGAGGCATGCAGTGGACATTTTAGGTCTTAAGTATTTAACAGTGTGATCACCAGTATATAATTTATTATAGTCATAGTGAAAAACCTCTAAAAAGTCTCTAGAAGGAAACGCCAATAAATAAAAAATGATTAATACATTTTATTTTCAATAATTAATTATTATTAAAAATAGGTAAATACACTTGGCTCAAAGTTGTAGGTGTCTATAAATGAAGTTAGTAATTTGGAATCATGCACACACACACACACACACACACGTGTGTGTGTGCTCTGTCATCAAGTTATATATGCTGGACAGAATAATTTGGAATATATATATATATATATATATATATATATATAGTTACTAATATGCACTTTGGACATACCGGCAGTAATTAAAGCAAAAGGAGCCCCTACCAAGTATTGAGTACATGTACAGTAAATGAACATACTTTCCAGAAGGCCAACAATTCACTAAAAATGTATTTTTTAATTGGTCTTATGAAGTATTCTAATTTGTTGAGACAAGTGAATTGGTGGGGTTTTATTAAATGTGAACCAAAATCATCACAATTAAAAGAACCAAAGACTTAAACTACTTCAGTCTGTGTGCATTGAATTTATTTAATACACGAGTTTCACAATTTGAGTTGAATTATTGAAATAAATGAACTTTTCCACGACATTCTAATTTATTGAGATGCACCTGTATATATATTTGTAAATGTATAATGTTAACTAACACATTAAAATGATATAAAACAATAAATTATATATATACTGACCAGACATGCTGGAAAGGAAAATCTAGAATAACATTTATGTCATCATGTGACCTTCCTTGTACCATCTGTGTTTTTAATAAACAGATATGAATAGCTCAAATAGGTTGGTATATTTTGTTTTGCAGTATTATCGTACAAAACTTTTTTTTTTTTAAATGTCACTAACCAGCTTTGTAAAGACGTGCTTTTTTAAACAAAAATTACAAAAAAATTATTCATAAACCATGAGTATTTTAACTTGTGCAAAGGCAGATATTAAAAATGAGAAAATCAAACTTATTTGTTAGATCAGCTGGACAAAGCTACACTGTTGAAGCAGAAGACTGCTGTTCCATGCTTTAACCACAGGGTGGCCTCCTGACACCAGAGTTTTGCTGCCCTACACCTCTCAGCACTATGGTGTGGCAGAAAACTAACTTGATATATATAATGTTCAATTTATGATAAGGCTAAAGTAAAAGTAAAAAGAAACAAAGTTTCCAGTTCTTTGGAGTTTTTAAAGTAGCACTGAAACTTTTTTTTCACTGGCTGCAATGATGTTTTAACATGAGGCTAAATAGTTGTTCTTTTGGACAACAGTCCTTGGTCAGTTCCTCCAAACAAACAAACAAACAAAATATCTAATTGTCTATGTCTAATTCTAATAACTTAGCAAAGGTAGATGTTGCATAACACATTCAGTGCCTCTTGTTTAAACCTATCCTACTTCATTCTTCTTATGTTATTTTAAAGCATGTTTTCTTTAAAGCAGTTCATTTGGGCCTAACGACAAAGCTGCTTTGTATGTATTGTAAAAAGCTCTTTACAAATAAACTTGACTGATCGAGTTAATGCTGATCCTCCAGCGTATATTTCAAACTGACACACATCACTGATAAAATGAATTCATGACCAACACACCAAGCAAGGAACATAATCAGTGATTTTCTACATATTAGTTTATTTAATTCAGGATTTGACTATAATACATGTGCAGCTATGTCTTAATATAGTATTTATCCTTTTAAAAGTTTCATTATGTGAAACAAATTTACATCATATACTAAGAAAATACTGACAATTTCAGTACAAATCTATATACCCTAAGATTCATCTGGCAAGCTCATTATCAAAAAGAGAAATTGACATGAATGAAAATGCTTAAAAAAGCCCATTTCTATGTATCTCAAAGCAGGTGCTCATAGATATATGGTCTCCTTTAGAAATGCAAAGATATTCACAGTTTGGAAAATAGCAAGTTATTCTTCATATTTCTATTCCCCCTAAAGGTCTGAGCATTAAGTCCCACCAAAGATGCTAGTGGGAAAAAAATTAAAACACTATTTTGTAGAGATGAAAAAAAAGAAAGAATCAAAATCATGAGATTTTTATGCGAGCTAAAACAAAGCAAGTAAAAATACATAGTCTATTTTAAAATAAATAAAACTTCTGTGGTTACAATCCCAAATCGTATGTAGTGGTTAATATAAAAATAAATTAACACAGCTAAAGACTCATTCAATACGTGGTTTGTACCATAAGAATGAATGATCTGGATGAAGTGTTTATGATCACAGCTACAGTTCGTGTGCTACTCCCAGCAGGTTTTGGTAATGTAAGTGCCATGAAAAGCTCTGTGTGATGGGTAGAGGAACTGAGCAGACATCTGCTCTGCTCACAGATGCCCGGTGTTTAGAATTCTCATCAGCAATTATAAAGTGAGAAAAAGGGGAGATAATGAAAGGCTACTTTGGCTAAATATCCAACAGCAGGTCCTAACTGTAAGAGCGTAGGCACATCTGTCTCCCGTCAGTCTTTTCCAGTGTATCCACTGACACGTACTTTGAGATCTCAGAAGTTCGTATTGACGCTTACAGCTGTGACATCATGCATATCATTATGATATGTATGCATAATGACAAAATGGGGAGAAATGTATCTACAGTCATATGAACTTAAAGGAATGCTTTGAAAGTAAGAGCTTAACATTTGTTAATTTGTCCAGTCATTCATATGAGAGGCCATTTTTAAAAATAATAATAATTATCACTCAAGTAGGAAGGACTCACTTTACCATACACAGAGAGTGAATGGTCGTGAAGGTATGGAAATTAGATGACAACATGATTAGGCATGCATTTTTGCCAAGACTGAACAATAGATTTCAGCAAGATGAAAGAAAAAAGAAAGAGAAAATCCAAGTGAACAAATTTTGCCTGTCCCATATAGTAATGCTTAAACTAACCTAACTGTTACATAATTTCTGAAGGGTTTGGCTGTTACTCTGCTGACACGCAAAAAAAAAAATCTTAGTAAGAGGGGAAGATACTGAATATTTTGGTAGATATTCAATATTCATAGTAATTCACTATGAATCAAGGGTTGTTTTCTCCATAATTCGATAGCAACACTTATTTTGTTAGAGGTAACACTTTAAAATAAGGTTCAATTTGTTAACATTAAATAATGCATTATGTATCATGCACCCAAAATAAACCATTTTTACAGCTTTTATTAATCCAGGTTAATGTTAATTTATACACATACTATCGTTCATTGTTCATGATACATTATCTAATGTTTATTTAAACAACTTTAAATGATAAAAAAAGGTAAATATTAGTATATGCAGAAATGAACTTTAACATGGATAATGTAATTATTAATGGTTAGTTACTGGTAAAAAAATAAAATAAAATGTATAACCTGAATGCACTGCAAGTCGCTTTGGATAAAAGCTAAATGCATAAATTATAAATTATTAAATTATAAATTATAATTATAAATTAGTTATGATACCTAATGAATTAAATGTATAGTTCAACCCAAAAAAAAATTATTCTGTCATCACCACCACATTGTTCCAAACCTGTATGACTCACTGCATATCTTTAAATATATTTCATTATATACCCATACAATGAAAATCACTGGGGTCTAAACAAACACTGGACCCCATTGACTTTCCATGTATGGAAATTTCTTCTTTTATACTCCATAGAAGAGAGAAAGTCACACAGGTCTAGAATGACATGAGTGTGAGTAAATGATATTTGATTATTTTGAACTTTTGGCTAAATTATCCTTTTAACTAATGTAAACTAAATGAACCTTATTGAAAAGTATCACAGTAGAGAGACTCTTCATAAATGAAACAACCAAATGTACACATCAGAGCACTCCTTCGAAACATTACAGATAATGATTATGTATTCCAAATGCCCAAAAAGGGTTATCAAGTCAAGATCAATGGGTAAAATAAACCACAGGTTAGAAAAAGAGCAGGATGATAGCCCTTGTCATAAGGAAATATAAGTGATGCAAATAAAACATATCAGTATGAAAAATATGACATTAATCATCTGTCTTTTTGACTATGATTAAAAACATTTGAGATAATAATAGACATCTTAACAAAGGCAGCAGTCTATAACCGTACTGAAATGTCCGATCACATGAAAATATATCCTAAACATTCACTCGAGCCCCACAAAGGTTCACAATTCCCCTGAAAACCACAAAAAAATCGGGAAGCTGAGAGTGTTAATGTTGCAGACGGGAATGGATGAAGAGCATATTTCAGTTCCTTCTGAAGTTCTGTAGCTCAGACTCAGTTACCATGGTAACGCAGAGGATGGATAAAATCCATTGTACTTTGTTCTCTGATAACGCTAGAGTCTTGTGGCTCGGAAGGGAGTGGTTGTCAAAGTATAAAACGATTGTCATGACTCATACGGTGCCGAGTATCTGACGGCCGTCTGCATTCATTCAATCACACTGACTCAGGATGTTCATTATTACTCAAGAAGCAGCTGTTTTTGGTGCTGTGCTGCTCTCCATGGGTTTGATGATAGGAACTACCTGGGGTCCTGCGGTTTTAGAGAAGTGCTGTAAGGTGCTGTGGTGACTGGCCTTCTCTTTTGGTCCTGGACCAAATATAAAGACATGCATTTTCAGTCCTATGGCACACAATAGTGTGTACTGGCATGTGTGTGTGATTATATGCTGCGTGTGCATCTTTACAGTGTAATGACTGTGCCGTCCTCCTCTAGATTTCGCCCTTCCAAACCCCTGTCATGGGCATTCAGAGACCCCACGCTTGCACTGCTTGCCATGGTACCATTTGAGGGGCGGAGGTCGAGGTGGGGCTCGTACCTGGGCAGGGCGGGCATGCTGGTGCTGGCTGTCGCCCGCGCCCCTGCCTGCAGAATAAGTTTAGCCCCTCCGTCTGCCTCGATGACCAGATCCTCCTCCTCCTCGCTCTCCTCATCTGGTTCATAGTTCTGGATAATATGGGACGGGGTCATCGCCATCGAACCAGGAGTTGAGTAACCGTAGAAACTGGTGCTGCTGTCAGATGATCGTCCTGAGCTGCCGGATGTGGCTCCGCTTCCACTGTTGCGTACCACGTTATTGCGCTGATTGGCCGGTTTGACGGTTATAATGAGGTTGTGGCTGTTAGCGATCATCATGTCCGTTACTTGGTCCAAAGACTTCCCGCTCACCTCGATGCCGTTGACTTCGAGCACCTCGTCGTTGACGGCCAGCAGTCCCGTGCTCTCAGCCAGGCCTCCAGGGACCATGCGGGAGATGAAGATGCCCGGGACCTTTTCCAGGCCTTGGGGTGTAACGCGTACGCTGAAACCGTCGCGAATGTAGAAGCCCAGTGGTTTCTCCTGACCATGTTTGTAGAGACGGACACGGCGGTGTGTCTCTGGTAGGATGTCCACATCAATGATGGAGGACACTGGCCGGAAATCTTTGGGCAGGCTGATGATAATAAGAGGCTTCTTCTTGTTGGCGTCCGGGCGAAGGAGGACAGCTGCGAGTGCCGCCGGGGTCTTCTTACGGGTCACGGTGTCCGTGCCGAATGCTGAATAATCTGCCTCCTCTGCACAAAAGGAAGAAGAATGAGAAAGAGAATGTAAATATGTAACGCTTGTGTTAGACATTGCAACTTAAAGGAATATTGTGGGTTAGAAACCAAGTTTAGTTTATTTAGTGATGGGTTACAATGGTCAAGTCATTCAACCATAAAATAAAAAATTAAACTATATTTTGTATATATTTGATTTTTGCTTGTTTTTAAACAAAAATAAAATGGTAATATAGTAAAACAACTAAAAGTGTCTAGGCATCGACACTTTTCAGTGGCTTTGTAAATGCAGTACAATATCTGCATATTGTTGTGAATGTAAACAACCACTTTGATCATGTTTAATTTAAATAATAAATGAAAATAATTTAAACCACTTTTATTTTTTGTTAGCTTTTACTTTATTTAAAAATAAAATAAAATAAAATAAATTAAAATGGGCAATATAGTGCAATAACTAAAAGTGTCTGGACAACGCATGCATATCATTGTGAATATAAACGTACATTATTTGTGCATGTTCATAATTTTTTAATTATTTATCACATATTCAATTTCTCATGTGTGTTTTTTTTTGTCTTGATGGACTATTCCCACAGCTTTGTAAGGAGAGACCTGCAGGGGATACCATAGTAGAGAATGCCTGCTTGTTAGTTTCCCTCCGCCCCTCAGCTAATGTGTAATCTACTGTAAACCCAAGCCTCCTTTCAACCTCTCTCTCTTTTTCTCTCAGCTGCCATTTATGAATTCCTCAGAGGCTTAATCACAGCCTGGACTTTCACCTGCAAGACATTCATACTCAGATCAAAAGGAGAATAGAGTAGGAAGGGAGAGAGGATATAAATGTATGTGCGTGAAGGCTGGAACTGTCTGAGAGGGTTTAAAGCAGTACCATGCATTTTTCTGAACTCCCATTAACCCGAATGAACAATGGTTAACCTAAGAGATGTAATTATTAACAAAAGCCACCATGTTATAAGATTATAACTAACATCTGTATGTTATTTACTGATCTTTTGTATCCATGTCAGACAAGGGTTGTGATGTTTTTGTGGATTTTTTTATGCCATAAACCTGAATTGTAACTCAAAAACAAAAAGTATCTTCCTCCACTGTGTTTGTTTAACCAGGACCATGTAAGCAGGGACGAAGCTGTGTGATCTAGCATGCGAATAGATTTCACTTCAGCCCAAATATAGTCAAAACACACTCGCACACACAAGATTGATTGTTCGGTAAGAGCAAAGGTCCCCCCCCGCCAGTTCCCACCAGAAAACTACCTGGATTGTCCTTGTGTTTTGTTTCAACATGAATATGCAGCCCTGTGTTGAAATTTTAACAATCATTTGGCAACTTGCCATCAATACCTGCAGACATCATAAAAATGTCTTTCTGACCTAATAGAGCTGAGGTTTATTCACAAACACGCAGCATGCACACACAAGTCTCAGCTATGCAAGTTTGGCTGGAGCGGTCAAGCATGTATGGAGGTCTTTTTTCATCTCCTCCAGCGTTCTTCTCCTCTCTTCCTTCCTTATCTGCTCCACTCTTCCATATTGAAGTGTAACAATGGCTTCATAGTCAGAGTTGAAGGGCAGCATGGGAAGTCCCTGAGGACCACTCAAACAGGCACAAACTAGCTCTTCTGTTAGCTCAGAGATCGAGAAGAGAAAAAGTGAAAGGATGCATAAAAGCAGCTTTTGATATATGGAAACCGCATCATGTTAACGGACACACAAACCTCTATCATCTCACTTCCTGAATGCAGGACAGCTGGCTCTTTGTGAAACCTGACGCTACAGAAACCAGTCCGGTCGTAATGGCTCATTACAAACATGTTGGAGACAGTCCACACACAAGCATACAGGCCCTTTTTACACCCCTATCATGCATTGGGCTCCTTACAATCATTAGAGGCAGGCCCGGGATACGATCAGCTATTTTTGAATTATGGCCTGGAGCAATACAATACAAATTTTAAAAAATCATGTATTTGTTGACTTAAGATTGATGATTAGTCAGTCATACATTGATTTATGACTTTTGATTTATGTCATTCATAATTACTATTATTTAAAATAACACACACACACACACACACACACACACACATATATATATATATATATATAGTTTTTTTTAAAGAAATTAATACTTTTATTAACTTTTAAAAGAATGCTGCTCTTTTAAACTTTGATCATCAAAGAATCTTAACACTGATAATAATAAATGTTTTTTAAACAGCATATCAGAATGATTTCTGAAGGATTATGTGACACTGAAGACTGGAGTAATGATGCTGAAAACACTAC
>NW_015549558.1:200344-219272 GCF_001515605.1 Sinocyclocheilus anshuiensis | reverse complement strand
TATTAGATCAAAAGGGTGCTTCTACTAAATACTGAGCAAAGGGTCTGAATACTTAGGACCATGTGATATTTCAGTTTTTCTTTTTTAATAAATCTGCAAAAATGTCAACGATTCTGTGTTTTTCTGTCAATGTGGGGTGCTGTGTGTACATTAATGAGGAAAAAAAATTAACTTAAATGATTTTAGCAAATGGCTGCAATATAACAAAGAGTGAAAAATTGAAGGGGGTCTGAATACTTTCCGTACCCACTTTATATACCCATATATATATATATATATATATATAAAATGTAAAATACTTTAATATGAGCTTTCAGTTTGGTTTGGCAGTGAAGTAGTGTGGATTTCTCTGTTGTGTGTTAATATGGCAGCAGAAATGTGACACTGGTTTTTTCTGATACTGTGGTCACCATTGACCGTGGCAGTGGAAGCACCTCACTTCCTGTCAAAGGACACCAGGATGCAGTCTGTGTGATCAGTGCGCCAGTGAGATTAGTGCATATGACTGTGTGTGAGCTTATTGAAATGCAGCCCCACCTTTGCTTAGATGATCAGTACCCCATTACGCAGGGTCTTACAGTCTGCTCAAGGTCAGGTGACTGTTTGTGTATTCTTAACTCTTCTGCGTTTTCAAGTAACTGAGAAATGTAGACACTAAAATTAAAAATACTATTTTGTCTGAATAAATAACAAATAAAACACTGAAAACTAAAATCAGTCATTCTAAATGCTACAAGTGAATTTAGGCATCATTATAATGTACAGTATGAAAAATGGATATTAATTTTGAGATTTGCTACATTGTGCATCCCTGATATTGATTAAAATAGCTTTTTCTAGGCCACTGATATTATATTAGTCAGGATATCAAAATTTTAAACAAATTGTGTCTGTATGTATACAACGAAGTGTAAAAATAAATTGGTGCACCTTGGGTCATTACAAAAACATGTTCCACACAAAAAATAAGAAAATAATATCTTTCAAGAACCAGGCTGAAATGTGCAACTCATTAGTATTTGTCTACATGACAACTAGTTTGATTATTCATAATCATAATTAAGTATGCATGGTCAGTTCAGAGGCGGACAGTAGGGTTGGGCGATGTCTACAAAATTGGCATCGGACGATGTCTACAGTGAAACATCACGATGGGCGATGACATCGGCGGGGGCGGGGGGGTGCCCAAAGCGTGAATCCTTATAAGGCACGGAAAACAAATAACAATTCCTAACACTGTGTCTACACCGGACGCGAGCGGCGCGGTGCGACAAAATACTATAGAACCACTGATCTATAATAGAGATTCATTATATATAGATCAGTGTATAGAACTTATTATCAGTAATGCTGTCTACACTGGATGTGGCGCGGCGCGACACGTCAAATCCCCCACAGTAAACTGCTGCCGCGTTCTATTTATGACGTGTTGACACAAATTTTAAATGATTTTCAATGGTCGCTTTGTCACATCCAGTGTAGACAGACTTTAGCTGATGCGGCGTGACAAGACATGACAACTGTCGCGTCCGGTGTAGACACGGTGTAACGGTTGCCTGTTACATTACAGTACATAAAATTTCACTTACCACATAAACAGAGTAAAGAGAAATGACTGAGGACGATGGCGAATGATTTGCAGATCCTGAGCACCACTGACAAACATCTAATCTTGTAAAATGTGTGGTAAGTACTGCCGCTCCATAGTATAAACAGAGTATGTGCGATTGCGAATCTCGAAAGTGAAAGTGAAACTAAAAAGCAATCGTGCATTCAAAAGCAGTTTCATTGCCAGGTATATAATAGCGGCTCCCTGATGCCCGAAATATATGTAATGTTAGTATAATTACCCAATGGTATACTGCGAGGGAAAATACTGAAATATATATATTCCTCCCATCTCGTATTTATTCCCTTTAGAGGTTCCGTATACACGTCATTTTCTTTCCGAACACTGTATTGGGATACGGCAGATTGCGAGGGGTATGGGGGGGGCATCACGATGCCTGCTCAATATCGTGATGTCTATCAGCCATCGGCGATGGACGATGGCATCGTCTATCGGCCCAACCCTAGCGGGCAGGCGCGTTGGTCAGAAGCATCCCACAAAGAGTGTGAAAACAATAGAGATGTCACACCGTGTCTCTGCTCACCGCAAACTGAGAGTGACAGACTCATCTCATCCAATATTCAGCAGGCCTTATGAAGGCCGTGATGGCTCATGTTTCACTTTTGTGAATGTTTCATTCAGAGTTTTTTGCATGTGGCCACTGTGCTACTTGCCGTTTACAGTCTTGCTCCACAAAGCTGCTTGCAAAGAATCGAGCACGCAGATTATTCAGACGAGCAGCCACTGATGGCACAACAGCATCTGTGGAAACATTTCTACTTCTTTAAGGTTAAGTCCGGACGTCTCCCACATGGGAAGTGTGTGCCATCCCGTTCCAGTCACAGCAAGATAGAGAAGAGTGGAGAAGTGAGGGTGGAGAGAGGGCTATAATGAGCACTTATTAGGCCAGGGAGAGAGAACGAGAATGAAAGAGCGAGGGTTGATGTGTAAAAAAAACTTTTCAATACAGAAACTTTATGAGGTGCTGCTGTTCTGGGCTCGCTGAGTACATACTTCTGTGTCACAGCTAAGATAAAGTGAGACCTCTTCTGATAACAGAGGGAGAACGAAAAGTCTGAGAGCAACAAAACATGGAAAAAGCCCTTGAGAATAAAAAATGTGCGAAAATAAGGTGCACTGTGTATGAAACTCACTGTGTATTGGAATCATTACAGCAGTTTCTAATTTAAGCAAAAATGGCAAGTCAATCAAATTGGCTATTATGTGTAAACAACCTTGAGCTGCCAACGCATCATCATGATGCATTTCCTGTGAACTGTGAAACAGCAGAAGAAATCACATACTCTCTAAATAGGTACTTTTGCGACCTTTAAAAAATAAGTTTTATATAGTATGAATGTGTGTAGTATGAATTTAATCTTGATGTACTACATTTGCCATGTCGTCACTGTCACGTGATCTAAAAGCGCCAGTGGCGTCAATTTACTGCCATTCACAAATTCTCTCCTGGGGCCTCATGGGACAGTATAATATCCATTGGATGAGCACTTCAAATCTTGCTGTAAGTACTAGATCATCTGGGTATTTACCTACTGTTATATGAATACTGTGGATTCAAATATACTACTCTTTTCACATACTGTTTTTCACTTACTATATTGTAGGGAAATATGTGATTTCAGGATGAGGACTGGTGTCGGGCATTAGCCTAGCTCTTAGAGCTAAGATCTTTAAGTGTTACATGCAGAGAGCCAGACTGTTGACTATCAACATTATTAAATTTGATTAACTTATTTTGGCCAGGAACCACCCACTTAGACAGGAAGAGCACATCTCACTGATATGTACAGCGACCAACCACAAATCATTTTGATTTTATGTGCTGTTGAGGGCCAGGTAAAAGAGAAACAAACTGACTGTTGAGTGCAAAACACACAAATCAAATTACAGTACGTCTCTGAAAAAGAAACGGTATGGAAAAAGGATCAATTCTTTTCAAGTGGTTCAATGGAGGTTGCTTGACCATTTTTAATTTTCCTCATTTTCCCATTTTTACAATAATGGGACCATTTGAGATGGAATAACCCAAAAAGTTGTGAAATTTGGTCTTTTATGTCACATTTATGCTGTCAAAAAACAAACAAACAAACAAAAAAAAAAAAACTAAACTGAACGCTTGTATTTAATTTAGTACTTATAATGCTGCATAGCCCCTTTATAATGCTTGAGCTCTGTGAAGGATATGGTTAAGGACAGATTTGCAACAATTTTAAGTATGTGCAATATGTATGTTAATAAGAGCGTGTGTGGGTAGAATGACTCCTTCATGTCATGTACTGCTGCCTTCAGTTTAATTCACGCTGACACTGCTCATTCTTCTCCCACCCACTCTCTTCCTTCAATGTATCATCATCTTTATCTCTCTCTTTCTGTCTTTCACAGTCTCTCAGGGAGTGACTGTGACTGCTGTGCTACTTCAGTTGGGCTAGGCTTGTTTCTGTGGGCTAGCCCTGCAGGTTCCACAGTTAAATAACTGGTACTTTCACTTTTGGATATAATAATAGAAATATAATATAATAGAAATTCTGGTCAGTCTACAAACATTTTCACACTTTTTCCATGTTATAGAAGATGGAATCATGTAACGGAGACTTCCTGCACTCAGTCGTAGCTGGGACACCCTATCACTCAGTTTCCACAGTGAGGACCTTCCTGATAACCTGCATCTTCTCTTGCCTTTGACTCTGTGAGGAATGTGAAGTGCACTGGTAAAGGGCACATGGTCAGAGTTCAGTTTGGAAGGTGTTTTACTGCTCTGAGGTTAATCATACACAGAAGCATCATAAAATACTAAAGTTATCAGCATTCAAAACTCAAAACTGATGCAATAAAAAACTGAGTGTCTTAAAACCCTGCATTTGGTTGTACTTCAGTCATTTTTGAACACAGGAACATGTGTCTTAGAAGCACCTCTGACCAGGGTCAAACCCAAACCTAGTCTAATTATACAGTCTTTCCAGTTAAGACTGATTAGTTGACAGGTCATTGAGGCAGCCCACTAACTAGTCGATTTTGATAAATGTAGTTTTGCACATCCTTAGTATGGCATCGTACTAACTCAAAAAGCTGGTTTCTGAGTATTACTGCTATTTAGACAACCTGCTACTTCAATAATTGAACTAAAAGAAGTTACATGAATAAACACATAAACATACACTAATGTTCAAAAGTTTGGGGGCAGTAAGATTTTTTAAAATTAAATTAATATTTTTTTAATCAGCGAGGATGTATTAAATTGATCAAAAGTGACAATTAAGGCAATTTAATGTGACAATTAAGACAATTTAAATTTAATTTAAAGATATCTATTTGAAACAAACTACAACAGTGTTGCAACATTCATAACAAGAAGAAATTTTTTGAGCACTAAATCAGCACATTAGATTGATTTCTCAAGGATTATGTTACACTGAAGACTGGAGTAATGGCTGTTGAAAATCCAGCTTTGATATCACAGGAAAAAATGACATTTTAAAACATATTCAAATACAAAACAGTCATTTTATGGTGTACTCTCACTACACGATCTGAACCGGGCACAGTACAAAGCAACCATGCCTAGTGTGAGTATGCCCTTAAATTGTAATAATATTTCACAATATTATTATTCTTTTTTTTTTTCATTAAATAAATGCAGCCTTGGTGAGCATAAGAGACTTCTTTCAAAACATTACAAAAATATTACTGACCTCAAACTTTTTGTAGTGTATATTAATACAAGGATGTAAAGTAGGCTATTGATACAATATTGTGAGAAAAACTCGATATATGATGATATCGACACCTCTTCTACAAATCACCATAAAGCACAAGAACAACTCAATTTGAACATGGGTTGACAACAAACAGTATGTCTGTGAATGACGCGTTTGTGAAAAACAGGACTAACCAGTGACCAGGGTTTTTTTTTCAACAATAATGTAATAGCAGAGTGTTTTCCCACTAATAATACCTCTTTTCCCTCCCGCAGTTTTTCCATCACATCTTCCCTGGTCTGGTCCCTGTCTACACCTCTATATGTTCACGGACTGCTTCATTCCTCGCACACCCATGTGCAGCACTCCTGTCCTGTCTAATCTAATCAGCAGAGGTGATCAGAGTCTGACCACATTCCACACAGTATGTTGCCTCCCCACAATCCCGCAGCTAACTGCCCCTTCCCCCCCACAAGTACAACCTTTTCCACCCTCCACCTCTCCTTCATCCCGCTCCACTTCATTGACAACTCCAGAGAGGCACTGGGCTGATAGCGCTGACCCTCTCTACCCAGGCATGATGACATAACAGTGTTCCAGTGCTTCTGTGCATCAGCGTGACATTCCATGACCCTGGAATTCCTCCCACTTATTAAAGCGGCTCCTCCTAAAACTGAAACGGCAATAAAAGCTGCAGACGTCATAGGTGTCAATAAAACACAAACCCACCCCTGTGCCCTGAATCAGCTGATGACATGAATGGAAAAGTAAACAAATTTGCAATTTCAGGAAAGAAAGGGGGGAGAAAAAGCAAAAGAGACAAGAAAAGAGTGGGTAGATGCCTAAAACATAAGTCACAGCGCTCTCAAGAAACTATTCCAGCTGCTTTCCTGAACCACACCTCTCAGACAGGTGAGGCCGGTAGGGAGGATCCCATATATGCTGAGAAAACTATGAAAGGAATGGAAATTATGTGTAATGAATGACACAATAAAATGAATCATGGGGCTATTAATAGAAACAGACACAGGTGGAAGGATTAATTATAGTGAACAAAAGACAGATTAATGCTAATACTATCAGCTGACTCGTCAATTAATCTCAGTGGAATTACTCAACTACAACCTCATTCAAAAGATTTTGTAGTTTGATTTGATATTAAAGTTAGCAAGTCAAGCACGCTAACTGAAACTTTGTTCAAAAGCTAGCAGGCTGTCAGCTTACAGGCAGCTTTCTTCTAAGGCAGCATCCTAACCAAAATGGAACCTCATAAGTGACACATTTGGAATGCTGTACAGAGGCAGCAAGTCCACGCGCCACACAAATAATAATCCTTGTGTAAAGTGCATAGGAGACTCAACTCATTTAATGTTAGCATGTTGCTAAGAGGGGAGTAACAACCCAATTTTTTGGATATGATTATGACACGTATGCAACGCATATGTTGCATACCCCATTTTTGTGCCGCTGGCTGCTAAGCTGCACTGTAAAAAAAAATTATGTTTACAGAAAAAAATACTAAAAATGCTATGGTAAAACCTTTTGATTGGTTAACTGTAAGTTACCTTATACACAGTAATAACTGTAAATGGCTTAACATTGAATTATATGTCATTTCACTTAAAAATATTGTATAATTTATGGTTTTTGAAAGGAAAAACTATGAATTACCATATAATTTACAGTGAAAAACAATAAAAGGGCATTCCCAGAAGTACCTGTATACAACATTTGATTATATTTTAAATAGTTTGTTTCCTCTTATTATTGTTATCAGTAATGTTCATTATGGTGTTTTGTTTTCAATTTTATTTAGTTTAGGCCTATGTTTATTGCATTATTTTAGTGTCATGCAAGTTACCCTGATGGTGTTTTGTCTGGGTGTGTATAATCATGTGCACGTCTATATTTTTACTGCATGTATTATTATGGTGGTTATCAGTACATTTTAAGGTAAAAAAAAAAAACAGAGGTAGGTATAGTTCAAGCAGATGTATACCAATCAAGCAGACCAATATGCCATCACATTAATACCTGAAACATATACATTTTACAAAGAAATATTGGGAAAAAACAGTCTATTAATTTAATTTAATTGGGCAAAATGAGTATCTAAGAGGACAGTGTAATGATTTTCTTACTTCCAAGAACTTTTCTCATCAGGAGTGTTCCTATGACACCTTAAAATGCTGTCTAGGGAGGCATCGCACTAGGTTTTGGAACAGAGGTTATTTCCTGGACTCATCTGTTTACAAGGAGGAGTGAATGTAGAGCACAGAGAACATAGAGCACAGACCCAATATTATGACACAGCAGTGCCAGTGGCTGAGCAGGATTTCTGATCAGGAAATCACATGATGCAAATAGACACACAGGTGCCAACACCCCTTAAGCCAGCAAACACATATCCACAACACAGGCAGCTCCACAACCACCATAGACAGTGAGGGTGGGGGACGTCACACTCAATATTCAGATACAGCTTTCAAATTTTCAGTGGTTCATTCTTAAATTATTATATTTGGTCCCCAACAATCCTGAATATGTGTTATTTATCCCATCATGCTACAATCACCACTCAAGAATGCCTCATCATTAACCCCACACGGCTTGAGCTCTTCACCGCTGCCATGGCAGCACGTAAACAAGCATGGGATTGGCGTATTGTGGTCATCCTGATGTTGTCTGAAAAAGCACGTCTGCATTGGGACGGGATGCTTATTGAAACACATAAACCCGCATTTGGAGTGTTTAGATGTACATTCACACCCTACAAAACATCCTCATTAAAGATCCAGTAAGCTGAGTCAAGCCACTTGAATATGCAAAACAGGCTACAACAGAACAAAACCCAGAATTCCAAACACAATCCACAGACGAGGCGCACCGCTCAGGAATGCTTCAGACCCCCCCATCCCCCACATGAACTTCAACCACAGCGAAGGCTATCTTAACCCAGATCACTGAATGTGTGCCATTCAATGACTGCAAGACGCTGTACAAAAGATTTCAGTTAGTTTGACAGTCTTAGTACCGCACACCTTGATGTGATTTCATAAATCCCGACTCGCACATAGATGTTTTTTATGTGTGTGCACATGCTGGCTTCCATCAAAGTGCATCAAACACTCTGGATCTCATGTGATCCTTGATGGAAATCTTCAAAAGAAAATACTTTAGTCTCTAGCTCTGTTCTGAAACCTGGCGGGATGCCTAC
Source organism: Sinocyclocheilus anshuiensis (assembly GCF_001515605.1). Classification (NCBI taxonomy): domain Eukaryota; kingdom Metazoa; phylum Chordata; class Actinopteri; order Cypriniformes; family Cyprinidae; genus Sinocyclocheilus; species Sinocyclocheilus anshuiensis. The sequence goes on along the minus strand of NW_015549558.1, from coordinate 210,730 downwards.
TTAGACAGCATTTTAAGGCATCACAATGCTACCAATAAAAAGGCTGTTCCAAAAGGTAGACTGCTTTCTAAAACACACTGTTTAGCCTATGCCAAATTCAAAGGCAACATTGCAATTATCCTTCACAGTGAAGGCAATCATGAACAACGCATTGTGAAAAAAATTATTCCATGACAACGGAAAAGTACCAATACAATCTACTTATGATACGCCATTTATTTACCTAATATTTGTTACCTAAATGTTTATGCAATTTTTATGCATATTATTGAGAGTACTGTACTGTTATCTTAGCAACATGTTAATATCAAACTCTAAAAGGAATCAGATGTGAGTCACATTTCTTATGTGCTTCACATGAGCAGCATTATTTTGTGAGGTTTGCGTGCCTCCACATATCTCCTCAGAATTAAAACACCTGTCATTTATAAGATATAAGACATTCCCTACTTCTTATGTGTTTGTTTAGTTAATATTTTGCCAATTTGATTAGGCCTTCCAGCCACCAATAAGAATGTAGTATTCTTATGGCAGTTCACACCAAGAATGACATTTGATAACTATGAAGTTTAATAATAATTTCTATGAGAATAGGGATGTTCACACCACAGAGGAACAATATTGTAGTCACTTTCACAATGCCTGTCCAGATGATGAATGATAAAAACATTGAGAGCCAATAAGAATCATTATTTTGTTTACCGTATTTAGTTTATAGCATTCAACAAAATTTCCCTTAAAGGGATAGTTCACCCAAAAATTAAAATTCTGTCATCATTTACTCACCCAACCCAAGTTGTTACAACCCTTTATGAATTTCTTCCTTCTACTGAACACAAAAGAAGATATTTTGAACAATGGGGGTAATGAACAGTTGACCATAGTTTTTTTTGTCCTTACCATGGAAGTCAATGGGGTCCAACAACTTCTCGGTTACAAACATTCTTCAAAACATCTTCTTTTGTGTGATCCCAGAATTTTCATTTTTGGGCGAACTATCCCTTTACAATCACCACAAAATGCCTGATTTCATCTGGACCTACTTACAGCCTTCTTTTCAGTTGAGATATTGCCTCAAAATGTCATTGTCTTAGACAGCAAGAAAGCTCACTAGGTTTTCAAACTGAAGTTTAATCAGCCTAATCAAGTACGCAAATGAATACATGTAGCATTTAGGGCATTAGGCTACTCAAATCAGTTTACAGTTTAATTTAAGGCCCCGTCCACACGGAGACGCGATTAGCATTATACGCATACATTTTGTATTGTATAGGCGTTTCGTCCACACGGATCCGGCGTTTTGGGAGAGTGAAACCGATATTTTTTTAAACCGGGTCCCAGAGTGAATAAATCTGAAAACGCTGCCCTTTGCGTTTTCGTGTGGACAGCGAATCCGTATTTTTTCTATTTCAGCCCACGTCTCGCCCCTAGTCAGACACCGCTACGTCACGTAAAAGCAACAAAAACATGAGCAAACACTGAACGATTGCCTTTTTATTAACTAACATTAACACAGATTAATAAATGTATTGTTCCATGTTCGTTTGTATACCACGCGCAAGGTTTATGCGCATAGTCCAAGTCTTCTTCTCCGTTTTTAGTGTACTTCTGTGGCAGAATTACAGCGCCACATGCTGGTCTGGCATGTATACTACATCGTTTTTTGCCAGTTTCGTGTGGATGCAGATATTTCTTGAGACGAGGAAAAAGAAAAAAGATCAGATAGGGAAAGCTCTGGCTTCGTGTGGACATAGCCTAAGTTTATTGCCACATCAGCTTCACAGACTATTTCATGGCAAAGTTTATACATTAGAAAAACAATATAGTACACCACAATAAAATATACAATAAAAATAAATTAATTAATAAAAACAATTCTAAAACAAAGTATTGCACATAAAATTCTATAAAAGATTCTTTAAATTTACTTTTGAAAGAAACTGTAAAAGATTTCCTGGGTCCATATTATAAAACAATTCCTCAAGACAAGAGTTTGTCCTGATAATAACCTTTGTCTCATGACATTAAATATTGGGCAGACCAAAAGCACGTTTCACTGTCAAGTGAGTCCTGCAATATTGACATTTTGGTGCTTCTTCACCAATCAATATATGTCCATGAGTTAATCTAGTATGTCCAATATGACACCAACTTGGTACATGCCTGGATTTAAAATAATACATAAATCTTGTTCCTACAACAGAATTCATTTTAAAAAGTTTGTTATTTTGGCATTCTTCCCATTCTGCTTGCCATTTATCCAATATGTATCTGTTGTACTCAAATCAGATCTAGCATGTGGAATAATGTCTGCATAGCCCTTACCTCCACACGCATGCATTCAAAGACCTTAAAACATTTGTGTATAAGATATAGGGTTCCTCCCCATGTGGAGTCCTTATGTGCTTCTGTGTCACATATTCTACCATAGCAACAGGTCACAGCATGGAGCTAGCGTCGCCGTGTAATTGAAATGCAGGCCACACAGTGTTACACAGTGACCCCTCTAATCTCCGCCTGACAAAGTGGCTTACCATCTACAGGTCATATGGCACACAGACACAGCTTAGAGTGGGGCACCCCACATCCTGAGGCCATGATACACCAATGGCACACAACAACTGTGAACTGTGTCACCAGTTCAGACTTTTTACTTTATATTGTTGCTTTCAAGTGAGCTCATTCAAGGGTTCAACGTCTCAAAGTCTGAAGACTTTTAACCCAAATTAAGAAACACTTGACCATATTAGATAAAGAAAAATGCATCAAGGGAGATTATGAAATAAAATAGGTGAAATGTCTTAAATATCATAATCGCATAGCTGTAATTAAACTGTAAGATACAATATCAATAAAATAAGCAATCATCTGTTTCACTGCAAACTGGAACATTAAAAAGCTGTTAGTTAGGATTACATGAAAAAAACTTAGCTGAAATTAGACTTTACCCAGCTAACTAGCAACCAGGTTACTGAACACAACTCACTTCCCCTAGGACTACATAACATTACCTGTCACATTATAATCTGATATGACAGATATATAAACAAAAGCACCGCTTCTGGTCTGGCAGCTTCCAGAAGTACAGCTATCACCTCCACATGTTATCAGTCGAAACACATTTGTGCATATTATTCAACTACATATAAATTCTCACCATACAGATGGACAAATGAACTACAACTGTGAGTGTTGTGACCATAAGGGATCTAAAGGAAACTGTGTCAGAGCATGGTTGTGTGCGTACCATATGGAGTTGAATTTGACCAATGACCCACTTCAAAAACACAATCCTCACCTTTGCGCTGCAAGAAGAGACGCAGCAGGGGCGCTGCCATGGAAATTGCTTTATGGTAGTTGTCATCGTTGTTGATTGGCAGTAGGTCCCCGTGTACATCGGCGTAACCCACAAGCAGATCGACGTTTGGGATCCGGTGCACATGCTGCAGCAAGCCATAGAACTCATCAAAGCGTCCCGGCTTGGACTGGTCCAAAGAGAACCGCCTGAATTCTGCTCCAAACTAACAACATGGAACAGTCATCAGCACACAGCAAAACAAGACGAACACACCTAAAACTATAACAAATCAGTTTCGTTAATTGAAATAAAGCTGAAATAAAATACAAATAGCCTATTAGATGAAAATCTTCAACTTAAAAACTTTGCAGGACAAAAGTACACAACAAAATTACTAAAACTTACTTACTATAATAGTATAAATAATAAAAAAAAATAATAATGAAACTGGCAAATTTACATTTCCTAACATAAATCGCATGGACTTCTTTCCTGTCATTGTGCATGGAAAAAAAAGTAGAAATGCACTGATACTAAAATTGTGGATGAAACCGATAAACCGACAATTATTTTCAGGTTATAGCTGACAACTGATAAATACCTGGTATTACAAACCTATACTAGTTTGTTTAAAAAAAGAAAGAAAAGGAAAACACACTGAAATCTAACACATGCAAAACTCACTCCAACATGTAGAGATATATTAAGATCGATGCATCTCTACCAACATGCGCTCTTAATAAAGAAAGCACTCTTCAAGAGACTTTCCTTAAAATAGACAGAAACCATGAAATATCCAATGTCCACAAATTTTAAAATTGGCTAATTGGCAAATGTTTTAATATCCAATGATAATATGGAGCCAGTACATTGTGCATATAGGAAAAAAAAACAACCAGTACATCATTTAAAAACATTTCCCTTTTTGTAGCAATAATAATAACAACATTTTCATTTTGGATGAACTATCCCTTTAAGGGGAAGTAGGCACTATATTTTAGTATAGAGTAACTAAATATAGAATAGCAGCATCAGTAGCAATCAAAAAAAAATAAAAAATACTATTTATAAACAAGGAAAATCATGGGCAAAAAATCTGATACAAAAATTAAATGCTTACTAACTGGTCAAAATAGCCTAAATTCTTTCATGATTTGTAATAAGTTAAGAAGTGGTTTGGTAATAAAAAAACAATGTGAAGGGAGGATTGAGACGCAGTCAGCTGTAGCGTCATCACTAGCTATGGCTTGTCCATTATAAAACAGACCTGTAAATCTTTGAGTTGGTGGAGCGAGTATGACCAGGTTCTTGTTTATAGTGTCATCCATAATGATTAACACAAGAAAAATGTGAATAAACATAGTAAACCATATATAAATTGCTCTGTTTCTGAATAACTGTCCCTATACCTACAATAACATGTACATAAACAAGAAAAAGCAATGTTTGACATTGAACCGTCTACATAGACAAATTTTGGGCATCATATGCATGTTCAGAACACTGTCTAGGTAGACAGGTTTTTAGGTTTGAGACAAAACCAATACTTGATTTCTACATCAGACTACAGCAGTATTAAGTTATAAATATATTCTGTATAGATGTTCAGGTGCGTATAATGCATGTAAAACTGCTCTCATGTCTCACGTCACAGTAGAGATAAGGCTCACTGTGTGAGACTGGTTGAGTAATAGTTATTTTATTTATCACATGTGCAGCTTGGTATCTGATTTAACTCATTTTTTGAGAACAGTCAATATTTAATTTCCTCAAACATGATCTTGTCATGTGGATGTGAAGTGTGGAATCCAAGCTGAGTGAGCATTAGTTTATTTACAAAATGACAGAGGGAAAATAAGTTTACGGGGAAAAACTGCTTTCATTGAATTGTCACTGATACATTGCAATGGCAATCCATTTTAGCACTTACTCCTTAATACAAACTAGCATCTATTTGTGATACTAGCACTTAAAAAATAATAAGTGTAATAAAAATAACTGCACTTATTCCAATAGTAACTAGTATCCAATAAATTAGTAAAATGTATGTTCTCCTTTGCTAATAGTCCCTATTCTCTTGTCACTGGTGAACACCCATGTAAATACCACGAATGGTAATCATTCAGTACCATGGCATGTAGAATGCTGTATCAAATTACATGGTATTACCATCTGATACCACCACAGTTATTTTTGTGAACAGAATAAACTCATGGACCTAGACGAACATAAAAAAAGATGATATATTTTAATTTAATTTTGAATGACACATCACTCATATTGCACTTTCAAGCAAAATTAGTACTGAGAAGTATATTAGGTTTATTTGGTTTTTAATTTTAATGCTACTACCAGGTTCTTGTTTATAGTGTCATCCATAATGATTAACACAAGAAAAATGTGAATAAACATAGTAAACCATATATAAATTGCTCTGTTTCTGAATAACTGTCCCTATACCTACAATAACATGTACATAAACAAGAAAAAGCAATGTTTGACATTGAACCGTCTACATAGACAAATTTTGGGCATCATATGCATGTTCAGAACACTGTCTAGGTAGACAGGTTTTTAGGTTTGAGACAAAACCAATACTTGATTTCTACATCAGACTACAGCAGTATTAAGTTATAAATATATTCTGTATAGATGTTCAGGTGCGTATAATGCATGTAAAACTGCTCTCATGTCTCACGTCACAGTAGAGATAAGGCTCACTGTGTGAGACTGGTTGAGTAATAGTTATTTTATTTATCACATGTGCAGCTTGGTATCTGATTTAACTCATTTTTTGAGAACAGTCAATATTTAATTTCCTCAAACATGATCTTGTCATGTGGATGTGAAGTGTGGAATCCAAGCTGAGTGAGCATTAGTTTATTTACAAAATGACAGAGGGAAAATAAGTTTACGGGGAAAAACTGCTTTCATTGAATTGTCACTGATACATTGCAATGGCAATCCATTTTAGCACTTACTCCTTAATACAAACTAGCATCTATTTGTGATACTAGCACTTAAAAAATAATAAGTGTAATAAAAATAACTGCACTTATTCCAATAGTAACTAGTATCCAATAAATTAGTAAAATGTATGTTCTCCTTTGCTAATAGTCCCTATTCTCTTGTCACTGGTGAACAAATTGCAAGTTTTTCCATTGAATTCTATAGGGATCTGTGGTTCTGATATCAGTTATTCACTTCCAACTATCACCTATTTCAGTTTAACTAGTAACTATGCATTATTTATTAAGACATTTTCTTTCGTTACTTGTAACTACTCATAGTAGCCATTCCTGTTTTTCTAGTACAATTTGAACAGGCACAAGTACCTGTTTATTAAACACTAGTGCGATTTCCAAGTGGTACTACTAGCATCTTACTAATATGATTTAAAACTGAACTACAAAATAACCACGCTAGTTATTAAATATGACAACACACGTAATTATAGCCACTGAGATAAGAAATGTTACTAATAACAACTGGGATACATACTAGTGTCTCAGTCTCATACTGGCATAGTTAGTAATAAGTTAGTAAAAGTGCCAGTACCCAATGAACTGCTAGTAAAACTGTAAAAGGGACCAGCAAGAACTACTACATGCTAATGTACTAGACTAATCTAACAGACATGAACACTTGACATCTGAACCACATATCCCAATAGATTTCGATGGAAAAACAGTAATTTGTTATCAGCAACCCTGTAATAAGTAATTGTTAATTAGGGTAGTGAATAGTAGCAAAGGCATACGTGCTAGTATGTAATGAATAAGTATTAGTTTGAATTAACCTGATACTAGTCTCTATTGAATTAATAATTAGTAATTAGAAAATAATAATAAGTAATAATAAGTAATAGTGACATCAAACAGATAGTTTAGTTAAAAGAATAACTTTTAAACGGCTTGCCATAGATTGGTCAAACTGACTGGACAAACACACGGGTTGCTTTTGTAACGTTTATATCAGAACTCATATTAGACATTATTTTTACAACATAGTAAACACCTGACAACATGAGATAAGAGAGCACCTGTCAAAACACACAATCTCTCCCTAACAGCACGGACACATTGTGTCCTCAGGACTAAAAGCAATGGTCGACTGAACTTAACGTTACAAGGTTGGGTAAGGTGTTGAGTGCGTCTTACTTAAATCTATTCCTAACACGAAGACTAGTCTGTTCTGTCATTGAACACTAATTAAAGTAATTGGCCCGCTGGCTACGCACCTTGCTCTTCACCTCCACGGCGTTCAGAGTTCGGTTGCTCGGCACTCGGTGGTTTTTGTTCATCTTTCGCTGACTGGACCCCGCCGCAGAAACACACTTGCCCTCCCGCGGGCTGCGCTCATCTGCCTTGAGCTCGGTCCGTCCAAAACGGCTTTTCTCGGCTTAATCCAGTTAAAGGCACGTATCTCGCGACAGCTCCGTGTCTTCGCTTGTGTTGTTGTCGGAATCGAGTAGACGCCTGTCAACTGAACGTGCTCCGAAACTCTGCCCCAACCCTGCCTCTCACATGCACTCGCGCACTCGCTCTGCCACATAGTACTGGACGGCCCGTCTGTGACGCTGCATGCACCCAGGAAACAGCTCCGCGTGTAGAGCCGACATCAAGCGCCCCCTCCGGCCACAAAGGCCATTCTTCTACCACGGACGACTGACTCATTGCCCAGCCCAGTCCAAACACTAACAAAAACGTATTTTATTCTTTGAAGCACCTTGCTTGGATTTCCATGTAAATACCACGAATGGTAATCATTCAGTACCATGGCATGTAGAATGCTGTATCAAATTACATGGTATTACCATCTGATACCACCACAGTTATTTTTGTGAACAGAATAAACTCATGGACCTAGACGAACATAAAAAAAGACGATATATTTTAATTTAATTTTTAATGACACATCACTCATATTGCACTTTCAAGCAAAATTAGTACTGAGAAGTATATTAGGTTTATTTGGTTTTTCATTTTAAGGCTACTACAGACTACATACAACAAGTTTACACTGTAATATATAATAATTTGACTGTATTTGAAATATACAGTCAAAAGTCGTTTTGAATTTGTGATTACTATGAAAAGAAATTCATAGTAAAAACAAAAAAGTCTGAAACAGTCATGTTTCAGGCATTACACGCAGGTGTTTTGGCACCTGTATATTTTACTGTTCCATGCATTTTATTACCTAATATAATATTAATACACTAATCTACTTGCAGTACCAAAAATCACTTTGCATGTTAAAATATACTCATAAGCAACGTAGTACTCAAGACAGTAGAACAGAAGAACTTATAGGATGAATTATATTTCATCAGAAAGACCATGAGCAATGTCTAATATACATGTATAAACGTAGACGGAGTACAACACCCACACCAACGCAAAACACCATCAGAGTACATAACTGTGCAAAAGTAATAAGGAACATAAATTTAACCAAAATGTGATGTGTCACAAAGGGACTTCTGAGAGTGACCATTTACTTTTTTCACCATAGAATATTACTTGCAACAAATATTTTTAACCATATTTTTAACAATATAGGACATGTATTTTATTGTTAAATATATTTGTTATAAATGTATATTTTCACCCTAAATTATTATAATTTGTTTATTTTATAGAGGAATTCAGTTTATTATATTTAATAATTTATATTTAATTAAATAAATTAAATATATTTTCATTTTATATGGTAAATCACAATTAACCATTATGTGTTTAGGTTTTCACTGTAGCAATCTTTTTCCATTTAAACTCCTTGTAGATAACTTTTCCTTTTAAATATAGGTTTAAAAACCTATGTCAGAAAGGCCTGTTGATAATATTTGCCAGTTTTTATTGGTAAAGCTGTAGTCTATACTCTTTCCGGCAAAATTTGTCCACAAAAGCACTGGTTTATAATTTTAAGCTTTTGCACATTTATCTTTGCATAAAGTATTATATCTTTCTTTGTAGGCTACTCTATTTTGAATTGAGAGTAGGCATGTCGTTAATTAGTCATGATTGTACCAGGTCATATTGAAACCGCATCAAAGCACATGTTAATGCAAACTTTTTCACCTCGAATTGCACCAAAGAGCGACATCTGGACAAAGAGTACAACAGTACAGAGTACAAATGTAAGCTTTACATGCCGCACCTTTAGAGGGCGATGGAAGACCTTCAATGTGAGGTATTTGCTGTGGAAGAAGAGAGTCTGGCAGCGACAACGAGCACTGAAGTAGGTACACGAGTTCACAAATGTGTGATATTATAAATTGTGAGGTGTCATTACAAATGTTTTCTATTTTAAAAACGCATGCAATCTGAAGCTATAGATGCGCTAGGTTTAAAAAGAAGACTTTGATTAACGGAGCTAACAGGTCCCTTGATAGCCACCACCCATGTAGTCTGCATTTAATAGCTTTCGTTGTTTATGTTTAGGTCTTTTAAAACGCATCGTCATGACAACAGTCCAAGTGCCTGGTATTCCACGTGAGACGTCGTGGATCTCCGCGTGTCCCGGTGGTCTGTGGGAGGTTCGCCGGCGGTGGCTTGGAGAAAGACAACGAGGGGACTTCACGCCGATGATGGGCTCACTATGTAAGGTCAAGGTGCGGCGAAGTACTGTTACGGAGGGAGAAACACAACATACTGCTTCTCAAAATCAGGAATCAACAGCCAGCGTTGATTCTAGCGAGCAAGCTACCTCATACCCCCGCTCGCAGGACTCGGCACTGCAGGTTCCACTGGATGAGTGGTGCTTGTTGCGCATGGGCGAAGGGCAGTGTGACATTACAGAGGGCTGCCTGGAAGGGATGAGGGCTGGAGAGATGTGTGAGGTAAGGGCAAAGCTTTGTAAGCTTTGTAAAGAAAGGCATAGAGGAGAAACAATAATGTACAGTATGTGGGAAATAATGTGTTTTTTGAACCTTAAACCGCATAAACATTTCATTACACCAAATACACAAAATAATGTTCTTTTTAGCAGCATCATATGACCCCTTTAAATCAAATATAATTTCACCCTAAATTATTATATTATTTTCTAAATAAAATAATTATATATATATATATATATATATA
>NW_015549558.1:196331-200248 GCF_001515605.1 Sinocyclocheilus anshuiensis | reverse complement strand
GTATAAACACATTTCATTACACCAAATACACAAAATAATGTTCTTTTTAGCAGCATCATATGACCCCTTTAAATCAAATATAATTTCACCCTAAATTATTATATTATTTTCTAAATAAAATAATTATATATATATATATATATATATAATAAATGTACCATCAAATATTATATACTTTTTACTGTATATGGTAATGTAACTTACAGTAAAGCTGACATATATTGACTATGCATACAGTGCTGGGTAGTAACTGATTATATCTGGTTATATTTTTCATTTTTTACTTGTATTTTCTTTACTAAAAAAGCCTATTGCTTATATATATTCAGAATGTTTTCCAGTTTTGTGGAATTGCACACATACACAGTAGTCACAGTAGTCAGACGACTTCACGGCATAAACAAATAAAATGTTCATGTTTTTATTTTAAAATTATTTCTTTCTTTCAATTTAACATTTTTAAGATTTAATTAATTATTAGCTTCACTCCTTCACAAACCCCAGTTTGGGAAACCATGACATAATATAATGTTTAATGCACTTTTAATGCACATGTAATTTTGTTGATAACAAAGAATGGAATACATTTATATCTATATGGTTCAAGATTATCGTAGGAAATCAATCAATGTAATAAACGAGTTAGGTCAAAATTTTTTAAAATAATCAAAAAATAGTCAGATTATATTGGTTAAATGTAACATTAAATTACTAACCACAAGTTTCATCTAGGCATCATGGGCTGATTACCGGTTTCAAGGTATACCGCTAATATTTTCCGGCAATACTGTTCCTGCGGTATGCGTTTTTCATGTCTCCTCAAAGACCGAAAGTGTAGGGATCCCTCAGGTTGAGTGCAGTGTAGAGAGTAACACGACCCTCCTCCTCCTGTTGGTGCAGTCAGTCATGTGTGTGTATGACGGCCGAAGGAGCTTCCCCTGGAACTTACGCGATCGGCAACCAGATGTTTTTTTGTTTTATTGCAACTTGTCTCTGTTCTGGACTTGCACAAACTGCGTTGCAATGCAATCATTTTCCAAAATGTAATTTATGTGAAAATATGAAGTCTGTAAACGCCCGTTAACACAGGCCAGAGACGTTGAAGACGGACGCACAGAGAAAAATACTGTAGCAGGCAGATCACTCACTGTTCATGATGCACGAACTATTGGAAGAAAATCCTCAATATTGATTTGGGGGTTTATACACAAACTTTTGGAAGAAAATACTAAATATTGATTTGGGGTTAATATGAATGTGTTTCTGAGGGGAACCGAGTCTTCAGAAAAGTTTACGTGGTGTTTTCTTTTCATCTCGTCTCTGTATAGTTCATATTAAAGCAGTGTTTCAGAGCAGCACTGCGCTACAGTAACATCTTCTGATTTCTCTCACCATGGGGACAGGAGAGCTGTCAATCAATAAATTGGAAAAAAAAGTAACTTGCATTACATATTTGAAAAAGTTGTAATGCTTTATCCCCAACACTGGTCAGAACATTGTTTTTTTCTTCAAATTGGGTTATTATTAAATCAAATTATGTATATGAAATTATATAACTAAATGATATGAAATGATATAAATGATATGTATATGAATTATATAACTAAAATTAAATAACTGTAATTACAGATTTAGGTTAAATAAAGATGTCAGTCTTTATTTTTCTTCTTTTTAGGAAACAAATCAAAGAAAAAATATACAAATACTACTGTTGCAAATATTCTGTATGTTGCTCAAAAACAAAATATATCATGTTTAGCGGAAAAAAGCTAAAGCTTTTTTTTTTTTTTTTTTAACCCAGTCATTTAAAAATAACACATTTTAGAGCTGTAACAACAATACCGTGATACCGTGAAACCGTGATATTTTTGCTTAAGGTTATCATACCATCAAAATCTCATACCGGCCCATGCCTAGTTTCATCATGTAATTTGTGTTCAGTAAAGAACTACAATTTGTTACTAATTTACCAGCACTGTATGTATATCATGGGAAAATGTGATATTACATCTCATCTATAAACGTTTTTTTTTTTTTTTCAGTTTACAATAAGTGCCTGGAATGCAATGAACTCCAAAGCAGCGGGCAGTGATGCTAATGTTACCCAGACTGAAAATACAACAGGACAAGGATCGTCTCAGCAGTCTGACTGCTTTACACTTCAGCTTCACTCTTTAACACCAGGGCAGGAGTCTTGGCAGATGACACCTGGAGAGAAATGGGCTTGGGTGCTGTCTCACAAGCAAAGGGGTGGTCACCGGTTTGGGAAGGGCGATATCTGGGGTGCGGCAGACTGCTACTGTAGAGCGGTGAAGCTGGCAATAACTTTAAATGGCAAGACAAGAAGAAAGCCAGTGGACGAGGCGTCTAAAGAAGGTGTGGATGAAGATGATGATGATGATGCAGCTTTGACGCCATGCTTTGATAAAGAAAATGAGCAGGCAGGTGCTGATGTGTCCATTCCAACTGAGGAGGAGTACAAAACCGTAAAAGCAGAACTTCACTGCAATCTTTCTTTATGCCAACTTAAGTTAGGCCAGCTTGGTAAGTCCAGAGACAGCAGTATCAAGGCCACTGAGCTGAACCCAAGGAGCACTAAGGCCTGGTACCGGCTTGGGCAAGCGTGCCTTCAACTGGGTGAACTGGAGGAATCTCGCATGGCCTTTGGAAAGATTCTGGAACTCCAGCCTGATTCTGCATCAGCTCGCACTGCTCTGAAACAAGTGAACTCTAGATTAAAGGACTTAGACAGTAAACTCGGTCAAAGGCTGAGCAAGATGTTTAACTAGAAAATAACTGAAAGTTGGGAATTACAAAAGCAGAACATGTGCATATGTATGAAAATTATAAAAACTGTAAAGTGCCCAGAAGTGGTTTTGGGTCTTTCCTTGTAGCTTAAAGGATTAGTTCACTTCCAGACTAAAAATTTCCTGATAATTTACTCACCCCCATGTCATCCAATATGTTAATGTCTTTCTTTCTTCAGTCGAAAAGAAATTAGATTTAGAGGAAAACATTCCAGGATCTTTCTCCATATAATGGACTTCAATGGTGGCCAACGGGTTGAAGGTCCAAATTGCAGTTTCAGTGCAGCTTCAAAGGGCTCTACACGATCCCAGCAGAGGAATAGGGGTCTTATCTAGAGAAACGATCTGTCATTTTCTAAAAAACAAAAACCATGTTTTAACCACATCTTGCACTAGCTTGACTTCACACATTACGTAGTCACGTTGGAAAGGTCACGCACGTTAGCTCTTCGTCTGTGTACTCCAGTTCAAAAAGGTAGGGTAGGGCGAAAAACTCCCATCTCATTTTCTCCTCCAACTTCAAAATTGTCCAACGTCGTTGTTTTACCTTTTTTTTTTTTTTTTTTGTACAGGGCATTTGACTTTCTTTGTACGTTCGCTTTGTAAACGCTGGGTCGGTCAACGTCGTTGTTTTTCCTTTTTTTTTTTTTTTTTTTTTGTACAGGGCATTTGACTTTCTTTGTACGTTCGCTTTGTAAACGCTGGGTCGGTACTTCCACCTACGTCACGCGTGACCTTTCCAACTTGATTACGTAATGTGTGAAGTCGAGCTAGTGCAAGACGAGCATCTGTGGTTAAAACACATACACATTTATTTTATTTTTACAAGAAAATGACCGACCGTTTTGCTACAAAAGACCCCTATTCCTAAATTATCAGGAAATTTTTATTCTGGAATTGAACTAATCCTTTAACTTTTAAACCTTGAAGTATGTTTTCTGTATGGGTAGTATACTATCTTAAAGGGGTCATATGATGCTATTTTAAAGATCATTATTTTGTGTATTTGGTGTAACAGAATATGTTGACATGCTTTAATGTTCAAAAAACACATTCTTTTTCAAATACTGTACATTATTGTAGGTCCTCTATGCCCCGCCTCTCTCAAAC
>NW_015549558.1:188151-195460 GCF_001515605.1 Sinocyclocheilus anshuiensis | reverse complement strand
TTTTTTAGAAATAGCCTTTGTGCACAGCCAGCCTTGTACTCTTCTAGGTTAAAAAAACTGTCATCCATAAAATGCGTTGCACAAATTCGAACATCTGGGTTGTGCTGTTCTGTTGTAAATAAATCTTAACCAATGATTCCTATTTGCATCTACTTCCGGAAGGCCAAATAAAGTGCTTTTGCTTTCGCACTGAAACACACAGTGTCTCCCTGACATGGCTGCATCAACATTACTGCTGTTCCTGAAACCACGCCTTCTTTCTTTGCGTGCACATTTGGGCGGCATTATGCTAATATTTCCACATAGTGACGTAGATATGTGAGGGCGTGTTAGAACGAGCCGTTTTAGGTAGGTGTGGCTGACTCTTAACTTTTATAAAGAATATCTCTTTGGATTTGAGACTTTAGTCTTTGCAACTTTACAGATCTTATTTATGCACCAAGAGCTTGTAACACTCCAAAGAGAAAGGAACACTTGAAATCGCATCATATGACCCCTTTAAATGTTCAGTGTTGTAATTTGTCAATGTTTAAATCGACATAAACTTGAAAGTTGTGCAAAGTCATAAGACTGCTTACTGAATGTACTTAAAATTTTTGTAAAATAAAAATATTCTGCGTTGTTTTGTTCTAAAACACGTTTTCATTCTGGATTTATAACTGCTGTAGAAAATGATCAAAAGCCAAGTATAATGCATTCTTGCATCAAATGACAATAAATAATGTTATTTATAAAAACAATGTTTTTTCGGTTTGTTTTGTTTTTATTGATAAAAAGTTAACACAAAATATGATCAATTAAACAGGAGAAGCATTACCCATTTCAAACATAAAATAATAGAATATTTCAGGGGATGCAAAATATATTGTCATATCTTTTTGTTTTGTTTGCAGAAAAGTTTAAAATCATACTATACACAGCCGAACGGGAGTGGGTGGGATATGATTGTGCATATTTTTGCTTTATAAATAATTTTTTTAAAGGGGTGTTTAATGAGTTAATTTTGTAGCCAATGGCATCACGTTTTTCAGGTAGAGGCGGCCAATCAGACGACGCCTCCTCGCAACCGTTATATTAGAAAGCTCTAGATGAGCAGCTAGTGACAAAAATGAACATTTACATTTGCGAACTCTACAAAGCAGGAGGTAATTAATGAGGTAAGACGATTCTTGTATCATAACTATGTGGGGGAAAAACCCAATCGATTCTTACAGTAATGTTGCTGCGGAGTTGTGTGACGAGAACTAACGTGTGAGAGATAACCTTCCTGCTTCACAATTAACGTTAGGCCTAATGGTTGTATGACTAAAATAGCCCAGTATACCGTGTAACAAGTCATAATAGAGCATATCAGTGAACGTTGTTATTAATGTAGACTATTAATATTCGATTGTAATGGCGGCCCAGCAAGGACAGTAAAATTTTGTAACTGCGGCCCAGCACGGACAATAAAATCTGCGGAAATAAACCAATAACTTTATGGTGCCATGAAAACGTTCTGCATGTCGTGAGGATGTACGTTCAATGAGGTTTGGAAGCTGTTTTGATAAGTGTAAACAGCATGAAACAAAATACAGGAATACATTCTCTGTGTGCGGTTATCGTTTATTTTTAAAGCAGTGTTAAAAAAAAAGTTTGCTCAAACTTTTAAAGCAGCATTTTGTAATTTGTTTGCCACAATGATAATGTTTGCCCGAAATGATAATGGCTAAAGGGAATTGCGAAATAATGACCGTTTTCCAACAGGTTTTCCAAACACTGCCGAGTCCGACGCTTTTTTAAACAAACCACATTTTGCCTCCGCACTGACCCCACTGGTTGAGGCAAGAGCCACTGCCAACGGCTTTGTTTCGGTTATCGTTATCGAGAGTGTAAGAGTTGTTTTGACAAATATTACTAACATTATTTGTGCTGCATAGTAAGACCATCAATTTAACAAGACATAAAAATGTGGCTTATTCTTGTCTTTATCAGCTCAAACTAAATTATAAAAACAAGATGTGATTATTTTAATCACTTATTAAACTGAATTAAACTGAAAGACGTTTACATTAACTTTAAATCAGTCGTTATACATTGCAAATAATTGCAAATCCTGTCGTTACTGTTCAGATAATGCTAACCCATGTGTATTTCAGCAGTTCATTCATCATTGTTGTTAATGTCACGTCTCCGCGTGGCATGTTACATGTACTGTTCAGATAAGTAGTGCTAAAAAGTAGTTATTTTTATTAGCGTTATAGATACGTTATGTGTATATCTATAACGCTAATAAAAATAACTACTTTTTAGCACTACTTATCTGAACAGTACATGTAACATGCCACGCGGAGACGTGACATTAACAACAATGATGAATGAACTGCTGAAATACACATTTGGGTTCTGTGAAATTAATCGAACTTTCCAACGTTTGGCAAGAAATCTTCTTAAGATGGTGTGCTTGGAAAGTACATACAACCAGTACTCGCTGTGGATATGATGAGCCATGTTTTTTTTAAATGGAAAATAAAAACTTGTTCACTATGTTTGTTTATAGGTAATAACCATAGCCATTTGTGAACTACCTAAATTGGCAAGCCAGACTCCTGCTAGAAGATGTGGTATGTATGGATTCAAGGTATGTAATTCACAATTTCAGAAGTCAGTTTCCTGGTGGATAAAATGATGGTACTTATTGAGGAATCATTCCAGCTGGAGACACAAGTCTCTGTGGCGCAATCGGTTAGCGCGTTCGGCTGTTAACCGAAAGGTTGGTGGTTCGAGCCCACCCAGGGACGGAAAGCTTTTGTTTTGATGCTTTTATTTTGAGTAATTAATCTTGCATTAACACAGCAACACATGCGCCTTATGGTGGTTCAATAGCGATGTCTGTGTCCAGTACCGTCGCACAGGCTGTGCCAAGTGTGCGACCGCACAGGGCCTCGCTCCTGGCCTGCATTTTATACCGTTTTTGTCTCATTTTTTTACTGTTTTTCCACCCATTTTGTCCTTTGAAAGACTAAAATAGTCATAGCTGATAGACAGTTTAAGACTGTGTGTATAAGAATGAGTAAAGCTGTTTGTTGTTAGGATGACAAAAAGTTTTAAAAGTTAAACTTTTAGGCTGGTCTGCCTCAGTGTCAAAATGATTGAGATGGCCAATCAAATCAAAGAAGGCGGGTCTTACTGTCACTGTCACAACGCAACGAGAGTTTGTGGAAAGATGTACAAGTAGTACTGTATTAGAAATCTGTTTTATGATAGAAATGTTCAGCGACCGACAGTAATAGACTATCTAGTGAAGCAAACTACGTAACTTTTTATGAAATTTCGCCGTTTTGAATTGAAAATATGCGATCATGATTCATGTAAATCATAAATGAACATGGCAAAAGACGTTTGCGTTTTCGACTATTAGACATACGAATAAGAGTGAATGTGCACATTTTAAAATAAAATATTATTTTCAAATAGTGTAAATTGATTACTGCTTCATATGAAGAGTTCAGATGCAAAAGCCTCTTAAGTGCCGTTTGAAATTTTCTTCTAAAATGAGCATTTTTATCAGGCTCCTATGTTTATGTTTATGTGCGTGTTAAAGTTGCGTTCGTTATTATAGCACGCCCCCCCCCCACACACACAAAATTGCTGAGGGCTTCGCACAGGGCCTTGCACCCCCCTTGCGACGGCCCTGTCTGTCATTTAATGAATGCAATCACAAAGGTCTGCAGTCTTAGTCGCTTTCTAAAAGCATATCTTCCATTATTCTGTAAGGAATATTGATTTCAGTTTATACTTAAGCACGTTTACCCTTAAAGACAGATCATAAAAAACATTGAACACAAAGCCTAATTAAGATTTACACTTCATCTGTAGTACACAGTGTACAGTACACAATTATGTATCGATAGTATGTATGTTGGGCAGTTAGGCGGTCATGCAGCATGCATTAGGCATGACATGCAGTTAAAAAAATGCATCAAAATATTTGGTTAAGAATTCATGTTAAAAATGTAGCACTGCACTAGTGGAGTGACTTTACTCTGCACACATTATTAAAGAGCGACATCTAGTGTCAAGCTCAGAGTGTAACTACTCTCTGAGTACAGCTACTGCTATTTATTAGAATTAATATGGGCATTTATTATAATGAAATATTTATTGTTTTATTCTTAATAACAAAAAACATTACAAAATTTTAATGGTTTATAAGACTTTCATTTTTTTTTATAAATTTTTTTTTATATCGCGTTGATATGACTAATAGTCTGCAGTTACTGGCAGCTGTAACTTGCTGTTAAATAAAACAAGACCTCTGAGAAGTACAAGAAATAATATGAAAACATGCACTAAGCCATTTAATATTGCCTAATAGTTGCTTTTGAATGAATTCACGATTTCCAGTGTTACATATTGACAGCAGTCCCATAAAGGTCTGTGGATAGGCAATACCTTTAGGTAAACCTCAAAATTGCCTTTGTGGCAATACCTTCATAATGTGTGATTTATATTCTATTCAAACGTTCAGATAGAAAACAGGTTTCTTCTTAATGAAACATTCCAGTTGTAGTAGGCACAGGGTCTCTGTGGCGCAATCGGTTAGCGCGTTCGGCTGTTAACCGAAAGGTTGGTGGTTCGAGCCCACCCAGGGACGTTCAGTTTTTATTTTTTTAATTTTTTCGGGGGTTTTTTTGTAATTAATGTGAACGTTATATAGACGCTGCAGAAGTAGCAACCTAATGAAGTATGCATTTAAATGTTCATATAGGGCTGGACGATATGGGCAAAATTTATATCATGATATATTTCTTAATTTCGGTCGATTACGATATAATTCTGATATCGATATGAACACTTTTTTAAAAAAGCCTCATAAAAACTGCCAAGAACACCCACAGCAGATGTCCGTACCTACAAACTTATAAAAAGTTAATTTGCCAAGTCTATGAAACCTCTTCCTATAAAACTATTTAATTTTTTAGAAGAAAAAAAAAACAGCACAAATAAATTAATGTTCACCTTTTATTTGTATTTAGCCTTCATACAAACAAGAAATGTGAAATCACTGTCAAATAAACATCTCAGACTCGCCTTATTAATTATTAATATCTTTAACTTCAAACTATAAGCTAACATACCAGTCAAAAGTTTTTGAACAGTAAGATTTTTAAAGTTTTTTAAAGAATTCTCTTTTGCTCACCAAGCCTGCATTTATTTGATCCAAAATACAGCAAAAACAGTAACATTTTGAAATATTTTTTACAATTTAAAATAACTGTTCTCTATTTGGAAATAGAAAACCTTCAGAAATCATTCTAATATGCTGATTTGCTGATTATCAATATTTAAAACAGTTGAGTAAATTTTTTTTCAGGATTCTTTGATGAATAGAAATATACAAAGATCAGCATTTTTCTGGAAAAAAAGCTTTTGTAACATTATATACTATACCATTCAAAAGCTTTTCAGCTTTCAAAAGGAGAAATTATAGAAATTAATACTTTTATTTAGCAAGGATCCTTTAAATTGATCAATTTAAGTAAAAAATTCGAATTTAGTTTTTCAGCCATTTTGACAGCCCTAGTGTGAATGCAGTAAAGTGAGTGAGTGTGTGTGTGTTTCAGACCTCCTGGACTTTCTGCAGAAGAGCGACGATGTTGGTTCTGAGTTTGCGGAGTTTCTCCTCAGATTCCCGAAGTTTGGTTTCTGCCCCGCTGCTCTTCTCCTCCACGGCTCGTGCCCGCGACTCCGCCCGAGTTTGGTAGGAATTACACAGACTCTGCAGTCCGGCCTCATACTGCTGGAAATACTCTTTCTGCAATTCACAATTAATAATTAATGCAGTTCAATTAATATGTGTAAGCACTCAAACAATTTAGAATTGATATATCTTTGAAGGCTTCCGTGTCGCAGCAAAGATGGTCCGTACTCACGATGGGAAAGGCCACGAGGTCCTCCGCACTCATAGTGTTCACAGAATCTTTAGGGATTCGGAAATCCGGAGGGAAGAAATACCGTATCAGCGTCCTGTGCCAAACAAACATGAACGGAAGGTTAAAATACACACAAAATGCACATATTATTATCAGCAGAAGAGACCACAAACACACCTCATCATGGTCACAAGGCCTTCTGTGGTCTCTCTGCTCGGCCCGCTCTGAGTCGTGTCAGGCTCAGCAGCGGTGGGCGGAGTTACAGACCGTGCTGGACCCTGATTGGTGTCTGGACTTCGGGACTCTGGAGAGGCAGGACGCATAAGACGGACGTCATCGCTGCCCTTAAACACCCTGAAAACAATCAAACACAAATTAAACATTTGCTGTATACAAAACATTTTGAGGTTGCAATGAAACAGAACAGATCTGTTTATTTGTATGTGTTTGTGCATGTACCAGCGGTCTCTTGGAGTGTTCATGGGAACATAGTCGAACTTGACCTTCCAGCGTATGTTCTCCTTTCCCGTCTCTACTGCGGTTACACGACCCGTGAACCAATCACCGTTCACCTTCGCCTCCACCTGAATTCCTTTATCTACGACACCATTTATTAGATCTATAAATCATACCACACGGTTGGATACATCCTTTTATAAAGCGCAACAATATGCATGTTTTACCTTTCTGTGCATTTTTTATCGCATCTTTCTTCAGATCTTCATTAGTGCTATTTGTGATAACCTGACAGAGAAATTAAAATCAATTAAAACTGCATTAAAGGAATAGTTCACCAAAAAATAAAATTTGCTGAATATGTACTTAAACTCAAGCCACCCAAGATTAGGGCTGGACGATATGGCCAAAATTTATATCACAATATATTTCTTAATTTCGGTCGATACGATAGAATTCCGATATCGATATGAACACGATTAAAAAAAGCCTCAGAAAAACTGCCAAGAATGCTCACAACAGATGTCTGTACCTACACACTTCTGAAAAAAGAATTTGCCAAGTCTATGAAACCTCCTCCTATAAAACTATATAATATTTTAGAAACACAAATAAAACAAATAAATGAATGTTCACCTTTTATTTGTATTTAGCCTTCATACAAACAAGAAATGTGTCAAATAAACCAAATAATCGTCTCAGACTCACCTAATTAATATTAATATCTTTAACTTCAAACTAGGCTAACATACACTACCAGTAAAAAGTTTTTGAACGGTAAGATTTTTAATGTTTTTAAAGAATTCGCTTCTGCTCACCAAGCCTGCATTTATTTGATCCAAAATACAGCAAAAACAGTAACAATTTGAAATATTTTTACTATTTAAAATAACTGTTTTCTATTTGAAAATATTTTAAAATGTAATTTATTCCTGTGA
>NW_015549558.1:187716-187880 GCF_001515605.1 Sinocyclocheilus anshuiensis | reverse complement strand
TGTTTTTTGAGCAGCAAATCAGAATATTAGAATGATTTCTGAAGGATCATGTGACTGGAGTAATGGTACTAAAATACAGCTTTGTAATCATAGGAGTAAATTACATTTTAAAATATATTAAAATAGAAAGCAGTTATTTTAAATAGTAAAAATATTTCAAAATT
>NW_015549558.1:184951-187348 GCF_001515605.1 Sinocyclocheilus anshuiensis | reverse complement strand
GTTCGGCTGTTAACCGAAAGGTTGGTGGTTCGAGCCCACCCAGGGACGTTCAGTTTTTATTTTTTTAATTTTTTCGGGGGTTTTTTTGTAATTAATGTGAACGTTATATAGACGCTGCAGAAGTAGCAACCTAATGAAGTATGCATTTAAATGTTCATATAGGGCTGGACGATATGGCCAAAATTTATATCAAATATTTCAAAATTGTACTGTTTTTGCTGTACTTTGGATCAAATAAATGCAGGCTTGGTGAGCAGAAGATACTTCTTTAAAAAAACCATAAAAATCGTACTCTTAAAAAACCTTTGACTGGTAGTGTAAGCTGATTATACTTCAGCCTACACTTCAGCCAGGATAAAGAGTATGAAGGTATGCTCGTCCAAACGAAGCTGTTGATCAACACGCATTGCTGTCGTTTTATCTGGCTAAACAGAATCGAACAATAATAAACAGTAATAAACTAAATGAAGAATGAAAAGAGAAGTATTCCTGTAGATCGCTTTCCGAGTGATTATAAGAACCTTTACCGGTCACGTGACAAGAAGTCACATGCCATCTCGCTTGCAAATGCTGTATTTGTGACTTTTTTAAGTATGGACTCGAATTCGTAAAACGCACACAAAAGTATGGAGTTGCTGCAGAAAACAAAAATTGAGCAACAACAAAAACGTTGCTGGAGACGGGCTTATTTTCCAGCCCTATGTTCATATATTTTGAGTACAAACTGAAAGGTCTGCAGTTGGTACTAGCTTTTTTTTTTTTACATGTCTTTCAAGTATAGACCTTTAAAACTGAGTTTGTTTGAAAGATTTTCAGTTTGATTTGATACTCCAAGCTTTTGCATTTTTATTCCTAATGATAGATATCAAATAGAGCATTGCAGTGATGACATTTTTACCGACAACCCAGAAGTTATGATCACCCTGGTTGCCTTAACAAAAATTACAATAGGATTTATCCATTGGCTTTTGGATTATTGTAGGCTCTGTGATAAAAAAAAAAGTAGATGAGTTTACCTGTTCAGCATGATGACATTTAATGTCCCCAATAACCTCTGTAGTCCTAGTAACAAAGGTTTTTAAAAAATCACAAGGGGGTATTACTGATGTATTTTATGTTGTAGAATAAGGTGTGAAAATATCTTGAGCTGTTAACCATTCAGAATACACATTCAGGGCAATGGAACCCATTTCTGGGTTTTGGCCTACAAAAATACATCATCTCTGCCACACTGTATATATGGACTGCTGACAAAGCTTCACTTGAAATAGACTAATACTTGGTGCAACAATCTGTAATATCATGCATCTTGCCAGGTAGACTTTTTTTTATCTTGAGCATGAAATACGGTGACAAAATGAACCTTAACAATTAGTCATTTATAATATGAAGAATTTATTATTCAATGTAGCTCATTTTTAAGGGCTGCTTTAAACATTATGAAAGAGCGACCTCTTGTGATATTGATATTGATGAATACTGATTTTTAAGCAAATTTATTTATTGGCTATTTTGCTTTATAACAAACAAACTGGCTTTAAACAAAAATATCTAGCCATTTGAAATTAGAGGCAACCACTGCATTTTAATCACGATCTGCACGGGCAGTTGTTTTTGATTTGATTTCGATTAATTTCAGGATTTAAAACAAAAACAGAATGGTCTGACTTTAGGTGTTAATTTATTTATTTGCTACATAAAACATCACCACGAAACAAAAACAGCAGGTCTGAATGAGACGCACTCTCTGACAGCAGGTGGCGCCTATGAACCGGGTTGCCAGGTTTTCGTAATAAAACTGTCCAATCACATTTCGAGGGGGGTCCTGTAAAAATCGCATTCCGGGGGTGTGATAAAGATCTACCAGTCGATCGCGATCGATGGGTTGGCGACCACTGGCTTAGGGTAACCAAAGTTAAAGGGTTAGTTCACCCAAAAATGAAAATTATCCTGTGTTTTACTCACCCTCTGGGAATCCTAGGTGTATGTGACTTTCTTCTTTCAGACGAATCTGAGTTATATAAAAAATTGTCCTGGCTCTTCCAAGCTCTATCATTGCAGTCAGAGGGTGTTTCTGTTCAACTGTCCACAAGTCATCAAATAAAGCACGCACATCCATAATAAAATGTGCCTCACACGGCTCCAGGGGCTGAATAAAGGCCTCCTGTAGCGAATCCTTGCATTTTCAAAAGAAAAAAAATCTATATTTCAAACATAATAACTTTTCTCTCACTTTAGGTATCTGTCATATGCGGAAGGCGTTCCGGCGGATGATGTAGGACGTATGCGCAGCGTGATTAGTAACGAATGCGGAGAAAGAACAAAACAAAACGCCGGTTATGAATTAGAAGTACATACTGAGGATTTGTAAAGAAAAATGTCGGAGGATTTCGATAT
>NW_015549558.1:179834-184739 GCF_001515605.1 Sinocyclocheilus anshuiensis | reverse complement strand
CCAAGAGGAGACTGGTTTTCCTTTGCTAAAGTAAGGAAACTGCTTCCTTTGCTCCTATAAACAAACTCGCGAGACTAGCATACCTCAGAGGCGCGCATGCTGCACATACGTGCTGCGTCATCCGCCGGAACTGCTTCAGTGTATGACAGTCAGCGGAAGTGAGAGAAAGGTGTTTATTACGTTTGAAATATGGATATTTTTCTTATGAAAACGCATGGATTCGCTACAAGAGACCTTTATTCACCCCCGGTGATTATGAATGCGTGCGCTTTATTTGACGACTTGTGGACAGTTAAACAGAAACACCCGCTGACTGCAATGATAGAGCTTGGAAGAGCCAGGACCATTTTTAATATAACTCCGATTGGATTCGTCTGAAAGAAGAAAGTCATATACACCTAGGATGCCTCGAGGGTGAGTAAAACACAGGCTAATTTTCATTTTTGGGTGAACTAACCCTTTAACCAAACAAAACGCACCAATGGCGACAGACTGACTGCTTTTGAAAATACTATAGAAGTGTAATGTGACATAATATTGTGAGGTAACTTTAATGTGAGAATAATTACTGTAAAACTAAAAAAAAATTGACAATTGTTGAGTTGTTTTTGTAAAAAAAAAAAAGTAATTGTTTAAATCAACGTGACGATCTTAAATTTAGTGAAAAGATATATTGGTATGTATATATTATTGTACTAAGATGGCATGGTTAGCAAGTGGATAAATGATTCCCTTGAATCAGTAGGGAGAGCTCATGTGCTCCTATTAATACATGAACAATTACAGAAAACAGAATTCACAACACAAGTTAAGATCATCAGGTGACCAGTTTTTCAAGTGGGTTCAAGTGAACCCACTGGTTGCTAAAAATGGAGATTATGAGGGTTTTATTAAGTAAAAAAGCATAAATATTTGTGTTTGTTTTCAGATCATGTCCATACAGAAATACAAAGCCCATGGGGGATGTGGAGTGAATGTCCTACTTGTTGATGTTGGCACAGCGCAGCTCCCCTCAAAGAAGTGGTATGTATTGAGAAGATCTACTGTAAAAACCTAAACAGCAATTTACCTTTGTCTATAAACTGTCCCAAGTTGGAGTGGCAGCCATTTTTAAACAGATCTCCCCAAGATCCCGCCCACAAACGTGTGCATCATCTTAAAGCACAAGTTCTCTTAAAGGTGTAGTAGGACATATAAAATCATGTATATCTAATTCACAACTAAAACTAAATGTCTTCTTTTGAGAATGAAGATGAAGTGTGGGTTTCAGAGTGATACTTATGAAGTGGTGGCCACTGACAAAAAATTATGGCTTCGGTCCAGAAGGGGTCTTCACTGCCGAAATAGCTCAGTTGGGAGAGCGTTAGACTGAAGATCTAAAGGTCCCTGGTTCGATCCCGGGTTTCGGCATTTTTGACACTTCATTGTTGTGAATAAGTCTTAATACTTTTAACCCAAACCGATTTGTATTATTTCATCATTATTCTATAAATGCTTTTATTTGTAGTTTTTTTTTTTTACGCTAAACACAAAGACAAATTATCACCACCACAATACCACACATAAAGCATTTCTGTGTATTCATTGATGGGTATATAGTAAAATAAAATATTTTCCAATATTTAACAACAAAGAAAATGGAGCCATATAATTATTTCATAAATGCTCATTTAACCAAGAAAGACGGGATTAGAAAAAATATATAGATTTATAAAGAACAGATTAGGCTTACTTGATTGTCTCATTGTATGTGTCTTGAAATGAGATAAAACTGCCAGGCGACAGTGATATAAGGGGTGTAACATTTAATCAAATCTCAGATATAATCATTTGATAACAGCATACAAAAGAATATTAAGAAAGGCACCTGAGTAGAGATAACTGATATAGAGCAACAGTGTCATAAAAACACCGGTAAATATAAAGCAACACTGCTGGAGCTGTATTGTGAATATTTAATCAACAATTTCATTTCTGTAATGAATATGACACATTACACTTATGGCATTTTCCATTTTCTTCCATGAATGGCACTATATTGTTATGAAATTACATTCAAAATATATTATCTCCACATACTGTATAATACCAAGTAATGTGTACAGTATTTCAGTACTTGTTCATATCCCTTCCATGTTCTACTGGTCTAGCTTCTTTTAGACTTTCCTTTTAGTGCTGCTTTATCAAACATGGATTGACAGGCAGATAGCTGACACCATGAGTCCACTATAAGAATGAAAGGGATGACAATCCACAAAGTATTCATAAACACAAAGTAGAACCAGAAGTAGATGGGGTGACCATATTCGCTGTGAATATATCCATCTCTGTGCTCAGTGAAGAAGTAGAGGACTGCACCATACAGCTGACCTGTAAGTAATGGTGGATGTTGAACTTAATTGTGCCTTCGAACATACACTATGTTTCTCTATTTTAAATGATATAATGTGGAATAAATAACTTTTATAATTGCATATACTGTACAGTGCGTCAAAGACACATATCTTACCTAGAGATACAATGAGTTGCAGCACAAATCTGTAAGAATGATTATACAGGAAGGCCACAACAATCCATATGCTAAAGGGACCCCACAGGCACGTGGTCACTGTCTCCATGCTAACGTTGAAATTATCCGCTCTGGAGAAAAGATTTCATATAAGGAGGTTAGATACAATGCATAGACTCAATGCAAGCATGTCTTTAACTTACATTGCATATCTGCTGTCTCCTTTGGAATATTCTTTCCCTGAAGAGGGAAAAAATAAGCATTTTTGGTATTCAGATGTATGAATATGTTCACGAGACATTAAGGGAATATTTTCAAACTATTATTTTAAAACATCCTAATGATAACTTGAGTCAAACAGACTTTGAACCTCACTCACACAGTTGAGAAAGGAAACTCTGGTCTTTAGGAATGATGGTGTAGTATAAAGAGAACCATCCCTCAATGACCCCATGGATGAAGCCACACACAGTGAACCAGCACAGAGCTAACCTCCTCCCTCCACTAAGCCTGCTTCCACACACCTTACGGCCAGTCAGTGACCAGGTGGCAAGCAGCAGTATCCCGGACACAGAGAACAGGAATATGAGAATCTCTGACATTGAACGGTCATTAGCCACATAGTTGGGAATGGACAGGTTGCGTGGCCAATATGGGTGATTTATAGTTTCTTCTTCCTTCAACATCTGTAAACGTTTATGAGACAAAATTTATAAATGGTAGCATTAGAAAAACTTAATCTGGAGTAACGGATCTTGCACCAGAAATGAACATACTACATGGAAATGACTTCATACGTCTGTACTTACTCTGTAATGAGTTGTGAAATATGCAAGAAATTAGATTACTTACCGCGTTACTCTTTATGTTGCATATAACTGTCCTCTTAAAGGTGGAGAGCGCGGCAATGAAAATTAGCTCTGAAACTACATTATCAAATACAGAAACATCGCACCACCGAGTCACAGCCTACTAAAAGCCCACGTGATTCACGCTGCCCAATCACTTTTAGGCTTTGTGGGAGGAACAACCCATCGTGAAATGTACTCGGCTTGCAGTTGGACGATCTTCTCGGAACATGCATGTCGTCACATGTGATTAAGTGTGTATATGCTGGAAGAAATGCATGATATATTTTGTAAATTAATACCTTTTGTCTCGTAAATCGCGTTTAGCGGTTGTTAATAAAGTGATGCATAAAATAAAATGAAGCTTACAAGTAAAAAAAAAAACACACACTCCGATGCCGTGATAGGGACTCATCCCTGCCGTGACCCGGATTCGAACCGGGGTTGCTGCGGCCACAACGCAGAGTACTAACCACTATACGATCACGGCGAGCTACTGGAGGTGGTGGAAGCTATCGGTGGAATTGGCCTTTAATGTCTATACATTAATTTGTTTAAACAGCTTTTCTATTGCACTATTTTCTGTTATATTGTGCTGATACATGAGCATAATACTTTTTCTAGCCTGCGAATCAATACTAGAACTTGATGATTTACAGTAATTCACAACGCAGCATGTTTATTTTTATGGTGTCTAGTGAAAATAAAGTGAGCTTCTGCCATTGATCTTTAAGTTTAAGTTTATTAAAAGAACTAACACGAAGGACGGACACTATGATAAGCTGAAATTATTGTATTTACACATTCATATTATCGATGCTATCTTAAAAGGATCTGCTTTCGAACGCATAAATATCTCCCATATGGTCTAGCGGTTAGGATTCCTTATATTGTGCTGATACATGAGCATAATACTTTTTCTAGCCTGCGAATCAATACTAGAACTTGATGATTTACAGTAATTCACAACGCAGCATGTTTATTTTTATGGTGTCTAGTGAAAATAAAGTGAGCTTCTGCCATTGATCTTTAAGTTTAAGTTTATTAAAAGAACTAACACGAAGGACGGACACTATGATAAGCTGAAATTATTGTATTTACACATTCATATTATCGATGCTATCTTAAAAGCATCTGCTTTCGAAAGCATAGATATCTCCCATATGGTCTAGCGGTTAGGATTCCTGGTTTTCACCCAGGCGGCCCGGGTTCGACTCCCGGTATGGGAAGTAAGCCTTTTCTTTTTTTTACCATGAAATATCGCGTTTTACGAATTCGAGTCCATACTTTAAAAAAGTCACAAATACAGCATATGCAAGCGAGATATTCAGCAAGTTCAAATTACACACAAAACATACTGGGTGAATATTTAATTACACAACCCATATTTTTGGAAAAATAACATTAATTATAACTTGAGCGCTATATTTGTGCATACATATAAATCCTGTTAATATTGCATTCACAGACTTCATACTAAACAAGTCAAGTCAAGTCACCTTTATTTATATAGCGCTTTTAACAATACAGATTGTGTCAAAGCAACTG
>NW_015549558.1:172122-179750 GCF_001515605.1 Sinocyclocheilus anshuiensis | reverse complement strand
ATCATTGAATTCAGTGATGTCAACATCCAGCTCAGTTTAAATAGTATCTTTGCAATCAAGTCAACGGTATCGCTGGAAATGAAGTGTCCCCAACTAAGCAAGCCAGAGGCGACAGCGGCAAGGAACCAAAACTCCATCGGTGACAGAATGGAGAAAAAACCTTGGGAGAAACCAGGCAATCTAAACTACGCAATCTCCACCCAACAGCGATGGCATGTGACTTCTTGTCACGTGACCGGTAAAGGTTCTTGTAATCACTCGGAAAGCGTTCTACAGGAATACTTATCTTTTCATTCTTCATTTAGTTTATTACTGTTTATTATTGTTCGGTTCTGTTTAGCCAGATAAAACGACAGAAATGCGTGTTGATCAACAGCTTCGTTTGGACGAGCAGTTGCTGCTTTTCATGGACCAGCTCGAGGCTCTGGAGGAGAAACGACATAAACTTAATTCTCTTATAGAGGAGGTGAAACGTGCAGTTACACTTGATTAGTTTGAGCACATATTCATATTGGGAATGGAATCCAACTTGTCCATAATTACGTATTGCACGCGAAATATTTTAATTTGTATTCTTAATATAATTAGATTTATTCTCTTAACACAGGGATGGTTTTCAATTGCCAAAGCACGTTATTCAATGGGAAACAAGCAAGTCTCCGCTCTGCAGTACGCTAGCGAGATGGAGCCGCTTGTTTATGTTGAAACCAGGTTCGTATCATCACATGCAATTAAATAACATTTGATTGTGTAGAAGTCTTAATCATTTACATAGATCAATGTGCTTGCCTTAACAACAGTGTGCTGGAAGGTGGAACAGCTGAGCTCAAATGTGAGAGAAAAGAGAATAAAACAGAAGAATTGAAAAGTGACACGATAGAAGACATTGGAGCGAAAGAGACCGGTATGTCAGATTTACTGACATTTAAATTACTCTATTATGTTTTGATTTAAGTCAAGTCTTTCCAAAGTGTTGCTTGTTGTTTACTTATCTAATATTACACATGTAGGGGCCTTAAGCTGTATTTGTATGATTTTTTTGTTCATGACAACATTATTGAAAGTTTCAGGTCTTAGAAGGCGAATAAATGCCATACAAAAGGGGGTTAAAGAGGAGGAACAGGAGACAGACCCTCAAGTAAAAACAAAGGCAGAATCATCCACACCTGAGCAGAGGGATCCTTTGAAGTGGTTTGGAATCCTTGTACCACAAAATCTGAAACAAGCCCAGTCTGCTTTTAAAGAGGGTGAGCTCTTTTGTCTTTTATAAATATTGTTTGCTTATGCTATATTTAATTCTAGCCCTCTGTAGATTACCGATGTGATGTGCTTTGCTGCACATTTGCTGTGTGGCGTATATTTGAAGAATTATTTCAACATTTTTGTTTTATGGTAATACTGTTTCTTGTAGTCTGGGTTTATTTAACGGTTAACACTTTTTGTAACACATTTTCTTCCCCCCAGTCATCACTCTCTCAGCAGAAATTGCATCTCTACAAAGTGCAATACTTGCTACAAGAAAAGAAATGCAGGCACAGATGAAGGAAAAGCAACAGAAGACAGAGAAGACTCAACCAGAAATGAAAAAAGAATACCTGTGATCTTATTTACTTTCATCTATAATCTTTATTTGTTGAAATTTTGTATGAACCAAATGGACCCATAGTCCTTAGCTCAATTTTACTGTATTGAATAATATCAAATGTTTGACATGTCAAGAGATCACTGAAAACACTTTAATTATATGAACAAAGTTGTTTTCCTAATAAAAATATCTTTGATTAACCATATTATCGTTTTTGAGCAGTAATGCAGTTAAATTCAGGATAGTCCTAAACGTATTAAAGTACTACAACAATTAGATTCATTTTCAGTACGTTAGTTTTTGAGAACTATGTGGTTGAACATAATTTTGTCCTTTTAAATGTAAATACTCCTGCAATCATTAGTTATCAGATATTTCATGTCAAGTCACGTTTTTTTTTTTGTATAGTGCTTTTGACAATACAGATTGTGTCTAAGCAGCTTCACAGTAATGGGGAAAATAGCATAGCAGAATCAATTATGGAAACTCAACTAAGGAGAGAGTTCGTTTTCTGCTGTGAATCAGCTCTAAAAGACAACAGTGTCTGTTCAGATCAAGTCATTTTAGTGTTGGTTCAGTTAAAATTCTGTAACAGTGAATTTCATCGAAATCTACATAGTAATCTGTATTAGTAAATAAAACGGCTATAAAATGGCAATGTTCTCGCCGTTTCTGTGTGGCTGAATCATCTGTCAGATCCTTAAAATGCATGGCTAAATGCCTATTCTTTCCCATTTTAAACTGAACAACGGAATTGTGAGAGATGGCAAGTTCATAGGTTTTTCTGTTTGATTAAATATCAATCTACATACGCTTACCTGGAAGAAGATGGTTTCTCGAATCCAAGCAATACTTAAGTAATCATGTTAAATGTAACTTTTTCTTGACGTTATCAAAAATTCCTGCTGAAACCTCAGAAAACATTTCAAGTGTTAAACGTGCAAGAGCAGTAGGTATCAGGTGCGCCTCTTCTTGTCTGTTCGAGCTATTAGATTACATTTAATCACTGCATGAAATTAACTTACAAAACGAGAAATACATCACGATCTTTGTTGTGGTCACTTCATTAGCCTTGTATCAAGTTGTAGGTGCTTGTTCACGAATAAAATCAAAACATTCAAACAGAGGCGGAATGGTAAATAAATAAATATATATATTCCCCATTCGCCGTCTACTTCCTGGTGTTCGTCGGAAAAGAGCTGCTAGCGGATAGCAATGTTTACGGTCGGAACCGACACCGTTTGCTCGCTCACGCAGATTTGACGGACGTCTGTTTTTATGTTTTTACAGAGACGTGTAACCGAGAAGATATTTTCACAATGACAGGACGATGCGATCAATGTCAGCCCAGGTGAACACGCTATTTCGGTCAGATTACTATCCTGTTATCTCTATGCTGAGACGAGGCTATTATCATTGATTCTCAAAAGCTAGACTAATATTTGATCAAAACAAAAGAGGATATCACATTGTTCTCGTTTTTAAGTGCTATTCTTACTGTATTGATGCTCATATCGTGGAAGATTTAAGATCACTGATGGCGTCAAAATCTAGGGTCTCCATTCTGGATTACTTCAATATCGTCTGTGAGGGAGAAAATGGCAAAATTGAATCAAACTGCAAAGCTTGTGGCACAAGGATTCAAGCTAAACGGACAGTTACTTCTAACTTTGTTACACATTTAAAGGTACGGGTTCATTTTTTTTATGTAACAGTGTTTTGCATCTAATAACATGGCAAATATGAGAGTTTTAACCAATATATGCGTTGCCACTATTCAGGGTCATGGAAATTTAAAATATCAATTAAAATTTTAATTTCCTGGTCAATAGTTATAGAAATTAATAATACAATTTTTTTAAATAAAATGTGCTGTGTTAGTGCAATTTCTTTCAAGTCGGTTTATGATACACAAATGACTGGAAATATCATAAAAGTTCAATAGTCAGAAAGTGTGAGAGCCTTTAATATTATGTTCTT
This sequence comes from Sinocyclocheilus anshuiensis, assembly GCF_001515605.1. Lineage (NCBI taxonomy): Eukaryota > Metazoa > Chordata > Actinopteri > Cypriniformes > Cyprinidae > Sinocyclocheilus > Sinocyclocheilus anshuiensis. The sequence continues at coordinate 176,185 of NW_015549558.1, read as the reverse complement.
TGTGTGTTTTTAGATATATTATATGTTTACATGATTATGTATATTGTGTTCTATATGTATTTCACCTGTATATAATTATGTCACATTCACAGCGCAAACATCAGGCCATGTATGATGAGTTTGTGAGGAAGAAAGATGTGAAAAGGGAAGCAATGCAGATGTGTACTGGCCCTCCAAGTGGTCGAGTGATCTCTCAAAGCGGTGCTGGGATGAACAAGTTTGACTACAGTGACCCTCGCCAATCCCTAATTTCAGAAGCTATTGCCAAGATGATCATCCGAGACCTGCAACCGGCACAAATAGTGGAATATGAGGGTTTCCGTGAGCTTCTTCAGCTGCTGGAGCCCCGTTACATTCCGGTACCATGCCATTATATACAACAGCAGCTCCTGCCAGCCTATGTCTCCCAAGTGCAACTAGCTGCCAAACAGGCTCTAAAAGGAGCCGAGTCCTGCAGTGTGACCCTTGACCTGTGGAGAAGCAGCTCTGCAGGTAACAACAGTGGTGCTGGGTTTCTTGGAGTGACATGCCATTTCATAAACGCAGACTGGCACATCAGATCCACTCTTTTGGCATGCTTACCTCTTCCAGACCACAGCAACACACAGCAAATGCTCAGCGAGTTTGATGAGATCTCCGAGTCCCATGGCATGGCTGGCAAAGTGTTCAGAGTCGTCGCAGACTTGTCACCCTGTGAAAACAGATCTGCTTTTCGTCTTCCTGGGTTCAATCTAATTGGACATGGTGAAGAAGATGGTAGCGATGAAGAGTCTAGTGCAGGAGAAGCCAAAGAAGCCATTAGTAGCAACGAGAACTGCAAGTCTTTAGATCAGTGTCTTGGTCGAAGTAGGATAGACTGCTTTGCTCGATTACTAGCTCAGTGTGTGAAGGAAGGAGTTTGCGCTTCCCCTCAGATATCAGTTCCTCTAAACAAAGCAGCCCACCTGTATAACTACATAATTGCTACAGTGGCTCCTGAAAAACTTGTCCAAGTGTTCGGCTCCAGTACCTCAACAAATTGGCCCTCATCCACAGACAAGTGGAATGCTCAGTTAAAAATATTGCGGCAAATGGTGGAGTCAATGGATTTTCTTGAGGACATTGTGGATATAAATGACCTAGTCCTCGGTAACTTAGAAAAAGCAGTGCTGCAGGAGCTGGTTGAGGTGTTGGAGCCTTTTGAGGAGGCCTCAGACATGGTCCAAGGAGACAAGCACGTGTCCATCAGCCTAGCCCTGCCCTGTGTGCTAGGTCTGCGCAAGCATCTGGCTGAGGTCGTAACTCACCAGTGCTCTGGGATCGTGATGGGATTGTCTCAAGCTCTGAACCGCAGACTGGCAGGCATTCTTGAGGACCCTCTTTATGTAACAGCCACCACCCTGGACCCACAGTTCAAGCTGTCCTGGAGCAGTGACAGCGACTGGCACAAACAGGTGATGCTGGAAGAGGTTGGAAAGCATACTCGGCCTTTGAGTCCACTAGAACATCACTCAGAGGCCCAGCCATCGCAGTCCAAACGCTGCAAGCTGTTCTCTTTCATTAAGCAGAGGCCGACCGCCCAGGCCAAGACTGTGGAGCAGGAGCTGTCCACATATCTCCACGAAGAACCCACAGATGAGGATCCACTACAATACTGGAAACGCAAGTCCATCGATTTCCCCCTGCTCTCACAAGTAGCCAAAAAAGTTTTTACTGTGCCAGCAACAACTACATCAGTGGACCAGATATTTAACCTTGTTAGCAAGACGCTCAGACCAGAGCAATGCCGACTTCTGCCAAAAAACTTGGACACTCTGATTTACTTGAAGGCTAACTATAGGATACTTTGGTCCTAAATGCAAAGAGAGCTTTAAAGGATTTTCTTTGTACTGATATCAAACTAAACACCTCAAATGCAAAGTGGGGATTGTGCCTGATATATGTATCTATAAAAACTGTACATTTACCCCAAAGTAATCAAAATACGGTTATCAGGAAAAATTCAATTTTTAGTTATTGTACAAAAGGCTAGACCTAAATTAGATAAATTAATTAGCTATTATAGGTAACAATTTATAATAACTTTCATATCTATCTATCTATCTATCTATCTCCTAACTATTTGAAAATATAATGCAATTTGATGAAAAAGGAAATGAAAGTTATTATAAAAAGTGTTAACCTATTATGACTCATTATCAGATGCTGGTTGCCTTTATTGCAGACATTTCTAAACATTATGTTCTGTCTACTAACTTTCACCACCCAAAAATGTAATAGGATCATGTAAGTGCAGTGCACATTGTACCTATCCTTGATTAATTGTTAAATATTTACATAATTCTCCTTCACTATCAGCATGATGTAGAACCCCAGAAAACACACTATTCTTGCAGCCAAATGCTTTCTCAGAACACCTTTAAGAAAAAGAATAGTACATTTCCAGCTAAATTAAACATTGTTATCAAACATTTGGTGAAAAATTAGTTAGCTTTATATTAATCTAAGGAAAGAATTGGTCAAATAGAGTTATAGTGTGGCTGACAAGCTTTTTGTGTTGGTTCTTTGTGTACAAAACCCACCTGGTAGAAAAACTGCTGGCAGGTTCTGCAATTGAAAATAATTAAATTTCAGGCCTATGGGGAATCAGAGAATGCTGATGGTGGACTGCAGTCTCTCCTAGCTTGCAGGGCTGAACGAATTGCAATCAAGCCTGTGGGATATTAAGAAGAGTTGTTGTGCATTAAGGACATTTTGTTGTGAAAAAGACTTTTCCATTTCAGTAAAAAGTGTTTGTTATCAAACCTGACTTTTTGTCCTGTCATAACTGCATACAATAATATGCCAAAGGCCAAGCAATTTCACTGTCTTTATAGCACAATCACTGATGTCAGTGTGTGCATTTACAGTTATAACTACAGCACACTTGTGCTAAGGTTGTGGATCGCAACAGTAGAGTTTATGCATGCTTGTATTCTGATCATGTGGCGAAGAAAATAGCAAAAGGACATTCAATCAATAAACTCAATTTCAAGCAGATTTATGTGTAAGGCGGGGCGGCACTGCTGCAGTGCAGATATAATGAACATTCGTGAGTGTGTGTATGTGGGATGTGAATCCTGATTTCACTTTCCCATTCAGTCTGAGGGACTACAGTATCATATTCTGGGTAACATTGTACTTGCAATTGCGTATTCTGTTTGTGCACACATAATTTGCAACATCTGCCAAATTTCAAATGGAAAAGCAAAGTCCATTTGACATTTCATTTTCAACATTCATGCAGGAATGGCCCAGCCATATTGAAACAGCAATAGCAGTGGCTCCGATTGCAATTTCATTTCCTCATTGTCACGTTCCCTCTTGCCAAACCTCAAACGAAATTGCAGTCCTGCTCTCATTTGCAATCTCTATGCCAACAAAGGATGTCTTGTCAGTCAGTTGCTGTGGATGTGATGTGTAGGTTTTTGTGTGGTAAATTGGTCAGTTTCATTTGCTATGAAAATAACATTTATCACTGGTAAGGGGTGTGACTAAACACAATGTCCATTGTAAATAAAAGTGACCTCATTGTTATCCCAGTTAAACTATGAATGTAACATATTTCAAGCCGTTAGATTTGTCCACAATAGGCTGAAACATTTTAATTCATTTTATCACGAAACAATCGGTCCGTGCAAGAAACTGAACACTCTATGAGTGTCAGTGGTCCATTTGAGAGATAGGTGGTGGTAATGCACTTTTAAGTCTGCGATCCACCATAAAGCAAGAAGAAGACGACGCATCATGCGCCGGCTGAAGAAGAAGACGCGAACGCGCTCAAGATGCGCTCAGGACAGTTCGGACATTGCAGCAAATCAGAGGTAAAAAACGATATAAATACTGTTCAGTTTCTTGCACAGACCGATCGTTTCGTGTCTTTACACATCAATATATCGTCACGAGCCGCAGGGTTTAATTTGGTTTTGTTTGTGTATGTTTTTTTGACTCTCAAAGCCGTGATTCCCATCCACCTCCATTATATGACTGACAGACTGCAACGGTTTGAGTTAAAAATCTTCGTTTGTGTTCTACTGAAGAAACA